>NC_056731.1:926373455-926488455 GCF_019279795.1 Protopterus annectens
ACTGCTTCAAATAAGTCTATCAGGTTTAGGAGACATGATATGCCTTTTACAAACCCGAACTGGGTGGGGTTCAGAGTTTGGAGATTACCAATGTCTTTGTTTATAAGTTCCATGATGATACGTTCCATGGCCTTGCAGACCAGGCCCATTAGGCTAATGGGGTGGTAGTTCCCGGGGTCCATGGTGGCTCCCCCTTTGTGGAGTGGGATAACCATCACTGTGTGCCATTCAGTGGGCACAAAGCCTGAGGTGAGGCTATGATTGAACATGATGCTTAGGTGGGGTGCCAGTTCATTCTGTAGTTTGTGTAGAATGCAGCCTGGGATGTCATCATGTCCCATGGATGATGTGTTCTTGGCTTTGGAGAGTGTGTTTTTTTACCTGTGCAGCAGTGATTACAGGAACTTTGTATTCTTCCGGTATAGAGATGGGCCCTTTAAGGGGTGAGAGGGGGGGGGGGATAAAGTTAGCACTGAACCTATCTACCAGGATGATGGCAATATCAGTTGGTTCTGTATATTTAGTGCCATTGTGCTGTAACTCAGAGCAGATCTGAGTGTTGCCATTGAGATTCTTGGCATAGCTATAGAATGCTTTGTGGTTGTCTTTAGAATCAGTGGCGATTTTGTTTTCATAACTAACTTTGGAGGATTTTATGAGGGATCTCAGCTTCTTATTGAGGTTGACCAGGGAGTTCCTCCAATCATGGGATTTTACTCTTTTTTGCAATTGTTTCTTTCTAGTGTTGTACAGTTTGTTTATGGCAGGGGATCACCAGATTGGCTTCCTTTTTTTGGAGGATAGCATCCTGGTTCTGTTAGGGATAGCTTGATCCATGCACTTGTGTATGTACCTATAAAGAGCATTTGTGTAGGATTCAGCAGTCATACATCTATTGTCCGTCTGCATGGGTGGCATGAAGTTTGCCACTTCTGTCTTAAGAAGCATGAAGTTGGCTTTGGAGAAATTCTTTACTGTGGTTTCCCTAATATGGGGTGGGGGGTGGGATCTGGATGTCTAGGGTGATTAGCTTTTGGTCGGATCTGACCAATGAGGAATTGACCACTGGTGTGGAACACCGGTCGCCCATGTTGGTAATGACCAGGTCTAGGATTTGCTGCCCCTGGTGGGGGCATGGATAAATTGATCCAAGGTGTTGGAATTTATCAATTCCAGAAAATGTTGAGCAAAAGAGTTGGTACATGAGTAGTTTTCCCAGTTAATGGTGGGGTAGTTGAAATCACCCATTATTAGGGTGTTGGGTTGCACCCTAATATTTTCCAGTGTATCAAGAAATGAGGAGTGGGAATCCTGGGGCATGGTGGGGATCTGTAGCAAGTTACAATTTGGATTGCGGTTTTGCCCAGAGTTAGTTGCACTTGGATAACCTTGGATGCGTTATGCTGAGCAACTAGCCTGGAGGTGTGGATATCCTTAATGAATATGGACACGCCTCCACCTTTAGTGTTTCGGTCCAGGTTAGGTGGCCGAAGGGTGTGGTATTAATTATAGCCTGGTAATGCTGGGGTGCTCTTTGGAGCCTTGAACCAGGTTTCTGTCACTGCACAGATGTCGATGTTCTCCATTTTAAGGAGTGCCTCGAGTGAATACATTTTGAGGTTTAGACTTCTAGCATTGAGTAGCATTACTCTCAGATTTTGCTTGCTTGCACCTGTTATAGTGGTGAATTTGTCATTTGAACCTTGCCTAAAAAAGGCACTATAGGAGTGGCAGGAGTCTTAGCCAGTATCCAGAATCCCAAGGGCGACAGGTGCAGGCCATCTCTGGCAAAGCATTGTGGTCTGTTGATCATGTCATCCCAGGCAGACAGATACTGGATCCCCTTAGAATGACACCAGAAGGTAAGCCAATTGTTGAAGTTAATCATTTTGTCCTTGTACTATGGTATCATTCTGGGTGATGGCAGGATGCTACTCAGAGCTAGAATCATACCTGCCTGGGCCACAAGATCAAAGAGCTCCTCCATGTCTCTTTTCATGTAGTCTAGGAAGTTACGTTTCAGGTCATTCGCATCAACATGGACAATGACAGAGTCATATTTGTACTTGTTGTGGAGTGACCTGAGTGCGTGCGTTATGCGGCAGATCCTGGCACCCAACAGGCAGCTGAGAGTAACTTTCTCCTTGTTTAGCCTGGTGAGTGGAACATCACTGTGCCTGACTATAGAGTCACCTATGACTAGAGTGTTGGGTACGTTGTTATGCCTTATGGGCTGTGGTTGAGTGGCACACTGAGTTTGTGGGCTATGTGTCATTTGGGTTGTGTTGGGGGGTGGAGGTTGCTTGCGTTTCTGCTTTGGAGGTCTCTGTTGCTTGTGCAGATTTTTATTGAGAGCCTCGGCGAATGTTGGTGTGTGTTTTGTGTTGCTATGTGTGTGTTTTGGAGATGTGGGTTTTGAGGGACTATGAGATGAGTGTGGTGTGGTGCAAGTGTTTACCTTCTTCTCTTGACTATCTAGTCTAGTTTTGGGTGAAGAGAGCTTTGCTTCCAGTTTGGCTATATAAGTGCATCTCTCACAGATTGTAGTGTTGGGTGGCAGGAGGAGAGGATTGTCTGTGTACATGAGGCAATTGCTGCATTGCCCCTAGATGCCCAGATTCATCAGGTAGATAGGAGAAAACACCAGGAGCTGACCCTTAGACATGCCAGGATAGGTGCTTATTTATTAAGTACTAAAAATTGTTTTCCTCTAGACAAGTGAGGAAAGTTGAGTGCTGTAGTAATTTGTAGCCTATTTAGTGCTTACTTTGAGTTCTGAACAAGTGCTGAGCTCATAGAAACAGATTTGAGTACTAAAATTAAAAAACTGGCTAGTTCTAAGGGAAAATTTGAAGAGCAGACTTTATATATATACACACATATATATAAATCCCTTTTTCCCATCGTTACACATGAGATTATGGTGTCACTTCAGCAGTGGCAATCATCTTGAGTCAATGTTCATACACCCAGGTGGCTAGCCCTGTCACAAATGTTTTTCCATAATACACACACTTACACCTATGGCCCATTTAGAGTGTCCAGTCCACCTACTGCATGTCTTTAGAAAGCGGAAGGAAACTCGTGCACCTGGAGAAAACCCATGCGAACACAGGGACAACATGCAAACTCCACAGAGAAGGCACCCCAGCTGAGACTTGAACTGGAGAATCTCCTGTTGTGAGGCAATAATGCTACCTGGCATGCCACAATTTTTTACAGTGAGAGAAAGCATATATATGAGGTCATAACACCTGTAATTGTGGTCATTTTCAAACTTTGTTTTTACATCTACTTCAGCAACCACAGAGATATCTTATATAGAAGTAGGGGGCTCCATAGGGGGACTACACAGGGTGCAACTCAATGGGAAAAAAAGTCTTAAAAAACTACATACATATAAATTGATGGTGGTGGTACACTAATAAACCAGTTTGAAACTGAGTGGTGCTGTGTTGGTTTTTGAGTTTCTGTTTATTTTTTGCCACCTGCACCAACTTGTGGGTAGTATCATGTAACTTGTGAGTTGATACACACATACACACACACACACACACACACACACACACACACACACACACACACACACACACAAAATGGGTGGGTAACAAAGGGGCACTGTGATACGGTGGTTAGGATTTCTGCCTTACCTTACAGTACTTGGACCACCAGTTCTAATTTTACTGGGTATTATCTTTTGTTTGTAGCTTGTATGTTCTATGCCTGCAGTGAGCTTAACACTTAGGTCTTCTGTTTCTTCCTATGCCCCAGTGTCATCACTTTCCAACATCATTGCAATAATTGTCAGCATTCTACTATCATTAGATTCTAAGACTCATTTAAATATTTTTGTTTTATGCAATAATACTTAACCAACCTTGAGATTAAGAAAGACTTGCCACACTGCAGAAACCTTTTCTTAGCAGTTTTCACAGTGCAGTAAGCCCAAGTGATTCACAGTAGCATCAGTAAGCAGACACTGGCAGTAGTGTAGACAACAAATGTGACATTCTGGGGGCATATGTAGTGCATGTAGCCACGTTCTCTTCCCTGTTAATGGTGACAGCACCAGAATAGGTTACTGCAGCATTTCTGAAGATTGCTCTACCACTGTATTTTGGATGTGAGGAGGAAAAACTGAAATCTGTCTTTTATCTGCATGCATACATTCACTCCTGTGGATTGCTCAGTGCTTATAGTACAACTTTGGGTAGGTACTGCAAAGTCATCCATGTGTGTGTGTGTGTGTGTGTGTGTGTGTGTGTGTGTGTGTGTGTGTGTGTGTGTGTGTGTGTGCGTGTATGTGTGTGTGTGTGTGTATGTGTGCACATGCATGCATATCTAGAGGAGCATTATTGCAGCTGCATGGATGTCTGTGTGGGTGTGTACATCTGTCTCTGCATGGATGTCTATATCATATGTGTGTGTGTTGAAGATGCCTGTGCAACTGTGATGCATGGGCTGGCAGGAAGAACACTAGCATGGTCATGTCTGACAGCATCGTGTTCGATTCAGAGATGTAATAATTAGCCACTAATGAGGTGTTTGGTGTGGCTTTACTGTGTCTCTGAATCACTAATTATTGCCATTGTGCTATTGGGCTGTCCTGTGTTTCCCAGTTAGCACTAGGAGTGCTAATCTTTCTGTTCCCTTGAGTATAATCTTATTTACTGAAACTTAAGATATTCAAAGTCATATAATATAGCAACTAAAACAAATACATTGAAGTAATAAAACATACGAAATTACATTTTTTTGTAATAGAAGCCTTTTTGTGAATACACAATTTGTCAGAGAAACAGATAATGAGTTTGTTCTCATGTTTAACGAATAAATATGAATAACAAAGTAACATGAATTATATCAAAAGATTGAAAACACTCTGCAACAGAGACCTAATGTATACCTTTTAGTAGGCAAACTTAGGTTTTCATAGTAGGGAACTGCAACTGTTGTTTGGCATGCTAATGGCTGCAAACCAAATAGTTTGAACATCTGAAAACTAAGCTTCCTGTTTTCTATACAACAAAGTAGGCAAATGGTTAGCTCAACAATAAAATTGTCTATAATAATTCCTACTAAATTTTACTTCAGTTTTGAATGCTAACACATGAATCCACAAATACATTTGTAAAAGCATACAAATTGCAGTTTAATAAGTATAGATGCCCAGATTGTAACTTCTTAACTGTCTAATCCATGAATAATAACGTCTAATAACCAGTATTATACGACCCCCCCCATTAATATTCCAAAACGTGCATGCTGATTGGTCAACGTGCACATTGTAAATCAGACTTATACTAATGGAAAAAGGTCCGGACTTTTTACATTGGTATAAGTCTTTATTTTTTTTACAGGAGAACGCAAGATCTCCGTTGCTTTTTAGAAACTGTCTCGCTATGTTAAACTCCTTTAACATAGCAAGACACTTTGTAAAAAGCAATGGAGATCTTGCTTTCTCCATTGCTTCCACCCACAGCTCTGATGTTCTGTGTAAGCATACACATGCGCAGTACATCAGAACTGCTGCAGAATACCAGACAGCTGCGGAAAGGCAGCATGTAGGCATTATACAATGTCATTATTTAAGAAAAGTAAGTATTTTTTTTCTTAAATAATGTCATTGTATAATAGCAATAACACACTTCTGGGTGTGGGTAATACTGGATTTACCCACGGTTGTCTTTGTTTGGCCACTCGGGCTTCACCCTCGTGACCAAACCACACCAACCGTGGGTAAATCCAGCATTACCCACACCCACGCGTGGGTTATTGCTTAAATATATTGTGAGTATGAAAATAATGCATAAACTGGGAATACATTTTTTCCCTCTGTGCTAATCACATAACTCTTTTTGAGTGTAGTGACAAAGAAATAGTGCAGCTTCAATTATAGCAGATTTGTTTGCATCTACTGACAGGAAAATCAATTTGAAAGATAATGTAATTTACTAAATTATGTGTCCAGGAATACTTAAATCTGAAGACTGCAGGTGAATTCAAATGTTTCCTGACTGTACAACAAGCAGAGGGTAATAAAGACAACTTGACTTGAGGAGGAAAGAAGTGTCATATTACAATTTTCCGTGATGTTGGCTTGTTTGTTTTTTTTTTTTTTAATTAAAACATGAATACATGCACAAATGATTGCCTTTCCCGCTGTCACCCAATAGAAGTATTTCAAAAGCATTGGCTTTGATGATGTCATAATAGCAGTTTGTTTTACTTCCCATGTTATACCATAAATTTCTAACCTGTTCAGCAATACACCAAACAAGAAGCATTGCGATAGAATTTGGAATGAGAAAAGAAAGTCTAGATTGATTCTTTCCTCTGTGAAAGAAAAGAAAATATTCACCAAATGTAAGATGTCATAGGAATTATAGGAATTACATTCTAAGTCTTCTGTTGTAATTTAAAGCAGACTACAGGGCTCATTATAAACCACTGACAAATTGTAATCATGTGAATTTCATGTGAAGCCACAGGCATACCTTTCCTTTCCTGAAATGCCCTTGAATATGTTCTCTGCCCTGTCATTATACTACTTTCAATAGGTAGAATATCAAAGACCTTTAAACTCTTCACTTTATTGTAATGAGCAGGCAGTTTCGTATTCCTCTATACAGTGTCATCTGAAAATATTTCATGCATTAAGTCAACATGAAGTACGAGATGAAGACATTATTGCTACGTCTAACACAAAGAGATAGCAATCATTAATGGAAGGTGGTGGAAGAAGAGAAATCTTTTAACATTTTCCACAAACTACAAATCTATAATACCCTATACATAAGTTGACTGTAGTTGCATTTCAGTGACTACTGTTTTTCACTTTACAGGCTAACCTTTCTGTGTCTACCACTCCATCTCTCACTCTATTTCCTACTCAGCTGTCAAAGTTTCCATTACTGTGGATCAGCAGTGTACAAATACTTTTCAAGAGCTCTCAGTAACCTAATCCATGTCAGTCCATGGTTGCAGGCACGTGTCTAAAAAAAAAAAAAAAAGTTTATTTCTCCAGAAAGAAATGAAAAATACCCTACCTCGGTACCATAATTCTATTTACAGCATTTACAGTACTGCTGACTGTACCTTGTGTGTCATATACAGTCTGTCTTTCAAGCCCTTTTAACAAGCATGCTGTATATAATAGCCCATTGTAGCAGGTCTCAGCCAGGGCTTTGTTTCAACTCCTCACCAAAGAACTTCACTACCAGGCTAAATCCACCAAAGGCTCAAACTGAGCTAACAAATTCCACTATTCCTGGATCTTTACATAATCCCTGCTTGCTTTATACTGAACTTCTGACTGAGGAAATGACTTCCCAAATTCCTGCTGTTTATATACAGCCTTTAAATAAGCAGTAATTACAATCAGCTTGCTAATACATATAAGTTACTAATTAAAGTACTGCGACAATTTCCTATTCAGTCAATATGCACATGTTTAAAGCACATTCCATACTTTGTTGTACTATGTTACAGCATAACTATAACATTCCTCTTATGTATAATTCTCATGCTAACATGAAGGGCTGTAATAGTACCATTATACTTCAATGCCCTTTTTGCCATGGGAGGGCCATCTTGTTTTGATACACTATCCTGAATGCACCACCACAAAGGGCTAGGCACTGAATTCTGTATGTTCAATACATGACTGACTTTTCTCAGGATTCAAGGAATGAATTTTCTGGGATTATTCACCTTTGCTCACTTCTGCACCAGAGGTAGACTATGCTGTGACATTAGCCTCTGCCTAAGCCCATTGATGCATTATACATGGACTTGTGCACAGGCATGAAGCAAACTTAGGTTCTCTGTATACCATGATGTGTCACTTTCTGATCATAGACCTTACACATCTGAAACACACACACACACACACACACACACACACACACACACACACACACACACACACACACACACACACACACACACACACACAAAATATACCACAAGATGTTACTGTCTGACCCTGCAGTGCTGTTGGCATCTGCTTAATCTCATGGCATGTGTCTTAAATGGATTTGCACATAGGAATGGTGCAAGCATAGGTCCTCAAGATACTATGAGGTGTCATTGTCTGATCATGAACACAAATGCAAACAAGCACACATGCACACACACACACACACACACACACACACACACACACACACACACACACACACACACACAGTGCTGTAGGTGCAAAATCCAGAAAGTGAGTCACTATCCCTTGCAAATAAAAAATCCTAAATGTCATTAGCACCAAGACAGTTTCTGTTTAGATCACAACTAACAATAGAATGATGAGGCTGTGGTTACACACTTCACTAAGGAGGCTGGGAAGGGGAGTGTGCTAAGGACACACCCACTTCAATGCCCAGTAGTGACTGGGAGTCAGAACAAGCAACAATCAGGCAACTTGGTGGGGAGGAACTTAGAGCATAGGTCTCAACCTGTTAAGAGTCCAATGTGGAACACAGACCCTAACAATGTGTGACAAATGGTCAAAATGTGGAACACCCTATTTTCGCACTGCATGAAACGTGCCATTGCCATGGATCATGGTAGAACATCTGTAAAATTCAATAAAACACACTTCTCAGATCCAAAACCTTTGATAATCTGCAAATACCATAACCACACCATAAGTAAATGAAACAGCACTTTACAAAAATAAAAATCAGATTTACTACATTTTCTAAACAGACATATTACAGAGACACTTTAAATACTGCTCCTATAACCTTAGAAATATTGCTAGAGCAGGATCTGTCTTGGCATTCAGTTTCTCTAAAAAATGACAATTACTCTCCGAGACATACTAGGGGGACAAGCAGCATAAACAGACACTTTAAATATTGCTCTTATAAACTTAGAAATATTGCTAGAATAAATGGCAATTACTCTGAGATGTATTAGGGGGACAAGCAACACTGACATAGAGACACTTTAAATATTGCTCTTATAAGCTTACAGATATTGCTAGAATAATAGGATCTGTGTTGGCACATAATTGCTCAATTACTTTCAGACTTCAAAATCCTAGGGGGGCAAACAGTACAAAAACAAACTTTAAATATTCCTGTTATTCGAGCAACTTTTTAAGTTTATATAAGCATCTGTGTTGGCATACATTTAGCTCCGTTTCTGGCAGACTTCAGAGACATACTAGAAACAAGCATCACAAATCTTACAGACACTAAACATTGCTCTCATAAACTTGGAAAGTTGCTAGAACAACAAGATCTGCGCTAGCATACCAGTTCTCAAAGAAAACACTTGCCATTGCAGCTAAAACACTTACCTTTGCCTAGATACACAGCACCCACTTAATATGCAGTTAGCCAAAGTCTTCAGCAGCACAAATAATCCACCACGATGACCACAGCACAAACTATGATGATCCCGGTAGTCCAGCAGCAAGCAGCAGCAAAATAAAACCTCAGCCCTTCTGTTCTGGCCTCTTCCTATTCCTGATGTCTTCAATCCGCACCTTCCTTCTCCCGATGTCTGCAACACGCACCTTCCTTCTCCCAATGTATTCAACCCATATATCGCTCCTTCCCGGTCTTCTTTCCTGGAGATTAGACCTAAAAAGTAAAATCCCTGATTCCTGGAAGCCTTTTTCAAGCCATTATTTTGGTGCGAAAAGGCTTCCTGGAACGTGATTGGCTAGTACTGGGGAGCTCACATAGGCTCCTGCCCTCCTGAGACTCTTTACTTGATTGGCTCATAGAATGCCTTCATGATTGGCTGTAAATGCGGTCTACGAGCCAATCAAAAACTGTGGCGCACAGCCAACGCTGTGTAATGCAGAAGGGCAGCAGAGGTTTGCATTGGTTTGTATACCACAGTGCTGATTGGCAGTAATTGCAGGACACAAACTAGTCAAAATCCTTGTAGCGGAGCCACAGCTGTTCAATGCGGAACAGCAGAACGGTGGCTTCCCTCATCTTAAATATGGAACATTCTGCATAATCCGGAGCACTTGGATACTCAGACTTAGAGGGCTGCAGAGGTGGATCCAGTTCACTGGCAATATTCCATTGCATACCCACTCAGGCCATACCATCAGCACTTCCAAAAGAGGTAGAGCCAAACCCAAGCCATCCACAGTATGGTGGCCCCTTCACTGTCAGTTCTTTCCACAGATATGAGACAGTTCCAAACCTAGTAGCAAAGAGGCTATCCTCTCTGGAAAAAGAAGAAAAACATGGTGAAGGATCATGATAATGGTGTGCCACAGTTGTGACAGCCTTGGGAAGAATGGAGAAATAGAGTATTAAAAACATTGTGAAGAAAATTGTAGCTGGTGCCAGTAATCAGTCCTACTTGTTACAAGTAACTAAAGGTTCATAGGTTCATAGGTTCATACTAGGCTATCTACCCTAGGGTATTTATAAGCCTAGCCAGAGGGTGTTTGGCTTTCGCCACCCATTTTAAATGAATTTTGCTATGCCCTTTTTCGAGGTTAGTATACTGTGCCTCTGTCTAACAGTGACACAGAAGTGATATGCGGGGTAAACCTATGATCTCCCATCCACTCATCAAGATTCCTCTTGAAGAGAGTCAATGAGGGACTCTGCCTAACCTGGACTGGGATTTTATTCCAGAGTGAAGGGAGCCTCTGGGTTATGAATCTGTCCCTCCAGCATGTCCTATTTATTTCAGTGCTGAGGTTCAAGTCTCTCGGGCACGTAGCTCGATGGGATTTGGATTTTCTGAGGTGCAGCATGTCCATTAATTCTGGGTTGGACATGGCTTTATACGTCAGGCACAGATCGCCTCTGAGCAGGCGGTATGCCACTGAGTAGAGCTGGAGTTTCTTTAACCGGGCAGCATATGGCATCTGTTTGAGCCCTTTGATCCTCTTGGTGAGGTACTTCTGGGGTCTTTCCAGTTGCTGCAGGTGTCTGGTAAGGTAGATCCCAAAAGGGGCATTGTACTCAATTATGGGCCTGATGAGGGATGAGTAAAGAGGCACGATGACCTCCCTGATCTAGATGTGAATCCCTTCATGATTAGGTGGGCTATATAAAATGTTTTTCTAACCACTTTGGCCACGTGGTTGTCAAATGAGAGATTGCTATCAACTTGGGTCCCCAGGTCCCTAATTACTTCTTCTGTACTTAATGGATTACCACCTATGTGGTAATTTGTGGGCACTTTGTTTTTGCCAAAGGGGATGACTATACACTTTTTGGCGTTTAGCTTGAGGCCATGGCTCTGGTACCAGTTGTCTGTTTCTATGAGGCCCTTTTGGAGGATGCTTGTGTCGGCTGGAGAGTCGATTATGGCGCCCAGTTTGCAGTCATCTGCGTACTTGGTCAGCCACAGTCCTTCCGTGTTGGCCTGTACCTCCGAGAAATATATACCGAACAAGAGCGGTCCCAGGACTGAGCCTTGTGTGATGCCACTTGTAACTGGTTTGGAGTCTGACATGGCTCCAGCAATTCTAACCATGTGGGTTCTGTCCTTGAGCCAGTTTGCAGCCCATCTAGTGACATAGGGGTTTATATTTAAGCTGGTGAGCTTATCTATAATGCCCGAGTGGGGTATTGTATCGAAGGCTTTTGCGAGGTCCAGGTAGGCTGTGTGGACCACCTTCCCCTCGTCAATGGCCTTGGTGACTGTTTCAAAAAAATCAACCAGTTTAAGAGGCAGGATCTGCCCTTAACAAAGCTGAAGTGGGTAGGATCCAGTGTCTGTAGGTCCCCAATATCTTTATTTATGAGGTCCGTGATGATCCTTTCCATAGCTTTGCAGACCAAGCTAGTCAGGCTTATGGGGCGATAGTTTCCAGGATCCATTGAGGCACCACCTTTGTGGAGTGGGACCACTGTTGCTGTATGCCACTCTTTGGGTACATGTCCTGTAGTAAGGCTGAGACTGAACAGTAGTTTTATGTTTGGGTTTAGCTCTTCTTGGAGTTCATGTAGGATGCAGCCCGGGACACCGTCTGGTCCCATTGATGCTGTGTTTTTTGCTTTGGAGAGGGTGGCTCTTACCTTAGCATCTGAGATGTCAGGGGGGCAGCACTCTGCTGAGATAGATATTTGCCCTTTTGGTGGGGAGGGGGGGAGTTTGCACTGAACCTGACAGCTAGGATGTTGGCAATGTCTGTGGGTTCGGTGTATTTTTTGTCATTTTGGACTAATTCTGAGCATATCTGGGAATTCCCACCCAGGTTCCTAACATAACTAAAGAAAGCCTTGTGAGTATCCTTAGTATCCTGTGCAATTTTTCTCTCGAAGCTGGCCTTAGACGATTTTATGAGTGCCCGTAGTTTTTTGCTAATACTGATCAGAGATGCCTTCCCTTTTTGGGATTTTGCTCTATCATGTAGTAGCTTCCTCCTTCTATTGTATAGTTTGTTTATGGCTGGGGTCCACCAGACAGGACATCTGCCTTTGGAGGATTGGGTCTTGGTTTTATTTGGGATTGCATGATCCATGCATTCCTGAAGGTCTTCATAGAATGTGTTTATAAAGGATTCTGCGGTCTGGGCCGTATTTTCCACAGGCCCGGGGGCTTTGAAGGATTCCACCTCGGTTTTGAGGAGTGTGAAATTTGCTTTAGAGAAGTTTTTCACTGTGGTTTTCTGGGCAGGGGCCGGGGTCGGGATGTGAATATCCAATGAGATTAGTTTATGGTCTGATCTTACCAGTGAGGGATGCACTTCTGGTCCGGAGCATAGAGTCCCCATGTTGGTGATGATCAGGTCCAGTATGTTTTCCCCTCTTGTGGGAGTGGTAACAAGTTGTTCCATAGCATTTGAGTTTATAAATTCTAGGAACCTTTGGGCTAGAGTGTTGGAGCTAGAGTAATGCTCCCAGTCTATGTTTGGGTAGTTGAAGTCGCCCAATATAATGGTGTTTGGAGAGACCTTCATATTTTCCAGTGTTTTCAGAAAGGCCGAGTAGGGTTCCTGGGTTTGGGAGGGTGGTCTGTAGCAGGCTATAAACTGGAAGGCAGTTTTACCCACTGTTAGTTGCACATGGATAGTCTCTGATGCTTCGTGCTGTGCCACCAACCTGGAGGTGTGGGTATCTTTGACGAATATTGATACTCCCCCTCCTTTTGTGGTTCGGTCCAAGTTTTGGGGCCGAAAAGCATGGTATGAGGTATAACCTGGTAGTGCTTGGGTGCTCTCGGGAGCCTTGAACCAGGTTTCTGTTACTGCACAGATATCGATGTTCTCCATGCTAAGGAGAGTTTCGAGTGCGTGTATCTTGAGGTTTAGACTTCTGGTGTTGAGTAGCATTACTCTTAGTTTCTTATCCCTTGTGATACCTATGGAGGTGGGTTTGTCTTTTGAGCCTTGCCTAAAAAAGGCACTATAGGGATGGCAAGAGCCTTTGCCAATATCTGAAAGCCCAGGGGTGACAGGTGCAAGCCGTCCCTAGTGAAGCATCGTGACTTGTCGAGCATGTCATCCCAGGCTGACAGGCATTGGATCCCCTTTGAATGACACCAATACTTAAGCCAATTGTTGAAATTGATCATCTTGTCTTCATATTGTGGCATCATTCTTGGTGAGGGTAAGATGCTACTCAAGGTCAGGGTCATACCGGCCTGGGCTACATGCTCAGAGAGCTCCTCTATTTCTCTTTTCATGTAGTCCAGGGAGGTACATCTCAGGTCATTCACACCAGCATGGACAATGACTGAGTCATATTTGTACTTGCCTTGGAGTGACCTGAGTGCTTGTGTTATGTGGCGGATCCTAGCACCCGACAGGCAGCTCACTGTGACCTTCTCCTTGTTCAGCCTGGTGAGCGGGATGTCAGTGTACCTGATGATAGAGTCACCTATTACAAGTGTATCAGGTGTGTTGTTTAGCCTTAAGGGCTGTGACTGTTCAGCACACTGGCTTTGTGAGCTATGTGTTGCACGTGTTTTGTTTTGGGGTAGCAGTTGCTTGGGTGTCTGCTTCGGAGGTCTCTGCTGCTTAGGCAGATTTTTATTTAGAGCCTCCGAGTATGTTTTTGTGTGTTTATGTGTTTGGTTTGCTGTCGTGGTAGGTCTATGTGAGACTGGAATTGTAGTGAGTGTGGTTTCCTTCTCCTCCTGACTGGTTTCGCCAGTGCTGAGTTGAGAGAGCTTAACCTCCAGTTTGGCTATATGGTTGCATCTCTCACATGTGTTGGAATTTGTTGGGAGGAGGAGAGGGTTGTCTGTGTACATGAGGCAGTTGTAACATTGCCTCAAGATTCCCAGATTCACCAGCTGGACCAGAGAGGAGATTGACAACTGACCTTTGGACATGCTAGAATAGTATTGGGAATTCCTTTATAATTGAAAAAAGGGCCAATGGGGAACAAGGTACTCAAGGGGAGTTTGTGAGGGTGTAGTGCTTTTAATTTTTTAGTGCTGACTTATATAATTGCTTTAGTGAGCAAATGCCAGGTAACTTAAATGCAATGTGTTATAAGTAACTTAAATGCAAAAATGACAAACAGTAACTTTCTTTCAAGTGAAACAAGGAAATAAGTACAGTAAGCAATGCAGATATCACTAAGGATCCACAGAAGTGCTGAAAAGCCGCATTTTAGGTGGAATTAGCATTTCAGGGTAATAACAAGCAAACAAACAAGCATACAAACAAAGCTAGATTCAGCAGGCCTGGATCTAGTCTATGCTACAGCAAACAAGGTGTACCAATTTCAGTAAGAAACAGTTCAAATATGCAGGATCTATAAGCCTTTAACCAGAAATTCCCATCTCAGAAGGGCAGATTCATCTGAATTCCATGGCCATCCCCAGAGAAGACCTTCCCTGTGTCTTAGTGTTTGGGGCAGTATTATAAGCAATATCTCACACCTTACTCACCATGTCTTTCCCAGGTGTTGCTAAAAGAGTACCCCAACTATCTGCCCTCTTTGGTCAACATGTGCTTCATAGGTTTGGATACAATATGTTTCCATAAAGAACTCTAATACTATTTCCACCTTGTATGACTGGGGTTTCTAATTGTGCCAGATATCATTACATGATATATGTAGGTTATGGCGCCTTAGGTATATGGCTACAACATATGGATCACTGACCCATACAAGGGTATAAGTCTACCATGAAGTCCGAATGGCAGTGATTAAAAAGACTGCATTTAGTTTATATTTGGAGTTAACAGCATTTTACAGTAACACACGATTAACTCAAGAATAGAAGTACACTAGCCGTTCATAGTCCTATACATCACTTCATCCACCCTTGCTACATGGGATGAATCAGATTTTGGTACTGCATTTTATTTCTTTTTATATTATATGGAAAAACATTAGTACAATTCCCCTTTCAATGCCACCATAAAAGCAGGCTGCTCTGATCATTAATGACTTACAATATACTCTGTTGCTCTTCCTTCACTATCCAGTGGCTTCCTGCAAGTTACTCAGTAAGTGCCAAGTCTCTGTTTGAATCCTATTTCTATTTGAGGCAATGGAAGAGGAGTTTGGTCAGAATGCTGTAAAGGCGAGAAAAATTTATGTTAATGTTTTTCATAAAAATTATTTTTGTCTATGACCTTGATATATTTAGCATGATTTCTTTAATATTTATTTGTTAACTAGGCAAACTTTAAGACACAAGTGTTTCTTTTTTAGAAGCAACCCAGGAACACTGGTTAAATGACTTGCTTGGAGTCACACAGGAGGTAAATGAAGACCAAGGAGAATGAAACACAGGACTTTAGCATGATACTCAGCTGTTAACCATTCATATCATTAATCCTCTGTAATACGCTGCCAAATGCCATAGTCTTTTGATGCTCTTTAGCTATTTTTGCTAAGATCTAGTACACAGTTTCAGAAGTCAGCATTCTGAAACATGGAATACTAAAGCTAACATTTTAAATGGAATCAAAAATGTTGCCAGTCATTAGCTGTAGAAACTACTCCCCATATTTTTAAATTTAAATTTCAGACTGAAAATTCCAAGACTCAAACAAACGTTTACAATAAGAGGAAGTAATTGCTGTCTGAGTAACTGGGAGTGAGCTCTAAACTGGAAACACTCCCGCCTCAGCTGAAACAAGCAAATAAGACTTTTTGTGAAGTCCTCCAAAGCAAACTACAAATCCTAATTAGCTTCCTCAACAAAGGACAGCCATGAGGTGCTCCTTAGTTACATCCGTAACTTAAAAGAAAAGGCCCAGATTTGTGCCCAACTGGTAGTTAATGGTACCACATATACTGAGTTTGTGGACATAGGAAATCTGTTAGCCGACAGGTTCTGTGAAAACTTCACTCCCTTGTCCCTGCCACACATACCCCATGACATCCCTTCCACCAGTCCTCTACCTTGTATCACTAAACAGCAGGATGTAAATGCCCTAAGGTCAAAAACACAGCATCTATAGGACCTGATAACATCCCGGCCGCATCCTACATGGGCTCAAGCAGGAATTAGCAACACCATTGGGTACTCTTTTCAATCATAGTCTAAGCACTTGACTTCATCCCAGCTGAATGGAAAAATGCCACCATTATCCCTTTGCACAAAGGTGGTACTTCCACTGACCCTGGGAACTACAGACCTATTAGCCTGACTAGCCTTGTCTGCAAGGCCATGGACAGAATCATCATGGATCTTATCAACAAATATATTAGTAATCTCCAAACACTTGACACTACTCAATTTGGATTTGTCAAAGGGAGATCATGCCTGTTAAACCTGGTGGACTTCTTCGAGACATGCACCAAGGCCCTTGATGAGGGGAAATCTGTGCATACAGCCTACCTAGACTTAGCCAAGGCTTTTGACACTATCCCCCACTCAGGCATAATTGAAAAACTCACCCAGCTAGGTATCAACCCATATATCATTAGATGAGTCGCTAACAGGCTCACTGATAGAACACATAGTCAAAATAGGGGAATCCACCTCCAACAGCAAACCTGTAACCAGTGGTGTTCCACAGGGATCAATCCTGGGACCTCTACCGTTTGGAATCTATTTCTCCAAAGTGCAAGCTAAAACTAAAGGTCTGTGGCTGACAAAGTTTGCTGATGACTGCAAACTGGGAGTGGCCATAGAATCACCAAACAATGTCAACCTCCTACAAGAGGGTCTTACACAAACAAATGATTGGTGCCAAAGTCATGGTCTTAAACTCAATGCAAAAAATGTATCATCATCCCTTTCAGTAAGTGCAATATTCCTGCTAGCTACCACATCAAAAACAACACCCTAAGTATGCACTCAGTGGTGAGAGACCTGGGCACACAGGTTGACAGCAACCTTACCTTTGATCACCATGTCTCCACGGTGGTAAGAAGGACATTCTATATTGCTCATCTCATAAGTAAGGGCATTGTTTCCAGAAAAAAGTTATAACCTCCCTGTACTCTTCCCTCATCAGGCCAGTAATTGAGTACAATGCCCCTTTTGGTATGTACCTTTCCAAGCACCTGCAGCAATTAGAGAGAACACAAAGATTTCAAGGTCTTCAGCATATGTTCTGTTTGGATCATCTGAAATCAATGTGACTTTATTCTGTTTTATACAGACTACTCAGAGGCGATCTCTGCCTTGCATATAAGCAATTGTTGACCCTGCTTTTTTGGAAATTCTGCATATCTGTAAGTCAAATGGTACATGGGTTACTTGCTCTACAGGCCTTAACCTGGTATGTGACATTAATAGAACCTGCTGGATGGACAGATTTGTCTCCAGAGGTCACCACACCTTTGAACAAACTCCCACTTCATGTCAAGCAGAGCACATCATTGGTGCTCTTCAAACACAATCTGGATGATTGGATAGATAACCATAAATTCAACCCAGGGGTTCCACCTGTGTCCCTCTTTGACAGGCGAAACAGGTGCTGATCATGAAAATAAGGGTAAAACTTGGCTACTCTTGTTAGAGTCCTAGGGCCATTAGCCTAGTTACCTCCTGTGATATTATGATCCTAAGTATAAATGTCCCTCAGCAGGCAAATATTTTTAATTCTTGAATTTAGAGCCTGTGTTATGGGCTAAGTTCACAACAATAAGCTCTCTCATCGGGCCGAGGGAATGGACAGGACTTTAGTGCTGCAGCCCTGATCCCTAAAGAGGATTGTGAGTACAGCCCTCATGAACACACTTAAGACTACTTGACTGCTTACTGGAGGAGTGCAGCAAATGCATTATGCAGAAGTATCTGAAAAAGTATATGCATTCCAGCAGAGTTAGCTAGCATCCATGTACATAGCATGTCAATGTGAAACCAGAACCAGAAGAAATATAAACTACCATCACTTGTTACAGATTGTGATGGCTCCTAAAATTCCAATATCATACATCATACTATTTAAAGTACATAGTGACATAAACACTCACCTGTAAGGCAAGTAAATAGCACTGGGGACACCAGGTATGGCAGAAACAGCAGAAAAATGGGACAGTCTGCAGACTGGAACTCGATGGCTAGGTCATGAAATTACATTACAATGAATTATATTATATTTGCTTGATTGATAAGGAAAACAATAATCCTATCATGTCCTCTCTTTTAAATGCTGTTAACCTCTACTCTACTGTTGTTTCATCATTCATCCTTTCTCTCCACTTCTCTTTTCTCACCTGTCCCATGAACTATCAAGAGGGAATCAAGAAAGGCATTCAAGAAGCCACGGGATAGGTGAAAAAAGGTGAGTGTAGGGTAGACCTGTAGATGTCCTTCCATTTCACTCTTGCAGTATTCTTTACAATAGGGGTCACCTGACAAGGGTGTCCCAATGTCTGGCCAGTATACCAATGCCTTTACACACACGTATGCTGTCTGTGTACAGTGTAGGGCAGAAAGGTGACATCCAAACGTACCATTCTCAGAATTTCTTTGCCGCCAGTTTGAATGCCATCTTTTGATCGTCGGTCTAAATGCCTACTTCACTGCTGTTCACCAAGCCGTTTTCAGATAAGTGCCCCGTTGGAGTTTTTGCTCTTATATTTTTTCCTTTTGTTTCTTGCTTGTGGGGTTTCATGTCATACTGCCAGTGAGGGAGATAGATTCCCCATAAATACCATCATGAGCAGTGCTTATTTTGTTTTGGTGTTTCCTACAACTATCCATCTTGTTCCATTTGTCAGGCTTTCGTCCCAAAGACACTCCAAAGTTGGCTTTCCTCTTTGGCCCCGTATTTAGAGAACCAACATCTTAAGCTTTTAGCAAAAGACATTATGGAGGGAACTTCCTGCTCAGAGGGTCAGCCATCCATGAAGAAGACCAAGAAGTCTAGGTCCGATTTTTCTGCTGTACCACCTCCATTGGACATCTCTCACAAGGCTAGTGAAAGCCCAGAGGATCGACTGGCTCCTCTGTTGGATTCCTCTGTCACGACTGCTTCAGAGTCCAGCATGGATCTAACCTCAAGCACATCCCTGGAGGCCTTGCAGACATCTGCTATGAATGTTCAGGGTGAACCATGGCTGATTATTACTAAAGGGCGTAGGGGTGTTCCTCAGATTGAGTTGAGAGTGAGTTCAGACTACGATTGTGAAATGTCATCTGGCATCTGAGCCTTCTAAGTTTTACAGAGCAGACGTACATTTGAGAAAGAAACAAAAAAACAAAAAACAAAGCATGTTTCTCCTAAGGACCATCACAGTGAATGGCACAATTTCACTTATGGTTTATTTAATGCCCTTATGGCTTTGAAACCTCCTCAAGGAGTTTCTGTTCCTGCTCCACCTTGGTCCTCTACTCCTCTTAAAAGGCCTAGAGAACAGGATTCCTCTGAGGAAGAGGTGGACACAGATGAGGAATCTCTTACTTATCCGTCCCAGATTCCTTCTCTTTTAGACTATGGTACTGACGAGGAGTCCACCAGTCCTGACACTCCCTTTGAGGAGATTTCCTTCAGGGACACAATTTCCAGCATGATGGAATTTTTAAATGGGATGTTGCTCAGGTTTCTAAGGTGGAAAAGAGGTATTACAAGCTTCTGCAGATGGACTTTCCCAGACCTTCTGCTGTCCCTCCTGTTTTGCCTGCCTTGTTAGATGCCTTTTCTACTGTGTCTCAGGCTCCAGACTGTCAGCCTCCTGCCCCCCAAAAACCTGATAATTTTTATAGGGTGCCTGAGGATTGCAAATTCCTATACAGATGTCCTTCAGCTGACCCCTCTGTAGCATCTGTGGCACCTGACAAGCCATCTCAATTACTGCCTTCCACAAAACTTCTTCCTTCTGATAAAGACAGCAGGACTGTGAAAAGGCTGGGTAAGAAGGTTTATACCTCTGCAACATTGGCATTTAGGGCTGCCAATTATCAGACCCATATGTCCAGATATATTTTGGCTCTTCTTTTTCAGACCTGTCAGGTCATTTCTAAATTTCCTGATTCTGAAGGGAAAAATTCTTCTCTCTCCTTGTTAGGGACTTCTTCTCAGGTGGCTCGCCGTTCTAAGTGCGGTTATGATGCAGCAGATGCTTCTTCTAGAGTTGATGTTTTTGGGTCTGTGATGAGGAGGTATTCTTGGCTTCAGCTTCAACCTTTGCCTGATGATATTAAGGCTAAGTTGATGGATGCTCCTCTGGATAACAAGCACTTATCTGGTGCAGCTGCTGCTTATTTGTTTAAGCCTCTTCAGGATAAGGGCAGGGATTTACAGGAACCTAAACATGTTTTTGTTTCTCCTGTGCTTGAATTTCAAAGAAACTACCCTAATAAGCCAGACTTTGTTCATAGGCAGTCTGCCTCTCCGCCAAAAGGTAAAAAGGAGGGAATAAGGGTTTTCCTGCTAAAGCTACTCAGACTCCTGTGAAACAGAAATCTCCTTTTACTGACAAACCAGGTGCTGTCTGACTGTCTTGTTCTTCTCAACCATATTCCTCTTTCTCTTCATCTGTCCCTGTCCCTTTCAGTTTGGTTAAAGATTACTCAGGGTTCCTGGGTTCTGTCCATTATCTGCCTATGGTATTATATGGTCTGGAAATCCCCCCCCCCCCACTTCATGGGCATTCCACAGTCCTCTCAAGAGCAGATGGCTTTTTTCCAGGAGTGCTTCATGATCTTTTGAGTCAAGGAACTATTCAGGAAGTTCCAGTTTCTCAAAAGGGGAAGGGGTTTTACTCCAGAATGTTTTTGGTTCTCAGGAAAGAGGGCACTTGGAGACCCATTCTGGACCTCTCTTATTTAAAAACCTTTCTGAAGATCCCTTTTGGATGTTGCCCCTTCAGACTTTGTTCCCTCTGCTGCTACCTCAGGCTTTTCTACTGTCTCTGGATCTCAATGATGCTTATTTTCACATTCCAATTCATCCCCTTTTTAGGAAGTTTTTATGTTTCTCTGTTACTTCTTAGCATTTTCAGTTCTCTTCTTTGCCCTTTAGCCTTCTTACTGCCCCAAGGGTGTCCACCAAATGTTTCGCTCCTGTAATTGCTTTTTGCAGTCTAAGGGGGATACAAGTCTTTCCCTACTTAGATGATCTCCTGCTTCAGGCCTCCTCTCAGAGATTCTACTGCAGCATCTTCACTTTGGCATTTCCCTCCTGCAAAGCCTGGGGTTCACTATAAATTTCCAAACGTCCTTTCTGACTCCTGCACAGGATCCTGTGTTTCTGAGGTGCAGGCTCCAGATTATTTCCATGCTGGCATCCCTGCCTCCTGCAAAGCCCTTGGCTCTGATTCCTTTCTTTCAGTCCCTTCTTCCTGTGGCCTTAATCATAGCAAGGGAGTTTCTGAGACCTCTAGGATTTTTGGCCTCCACCATTTCTATGCTCACTTTTGCCAAACTTCGCATGAGAAAATTTCAATGGTTTCTAAAGACAGTTTGGCTTCAGCATTCTCATCCCCTGAACTTCTTAGTTCCTCTTCTTCTTCTATGCCTCAAGCTGGAATTTCAGTGGTGGATTCAGCAGCTGACACTCAGTCCAGGGCTCCCTTTTCAAAACCCTCTTCCCTCTCAGGAGCTGTTCACAGATACTTCAGACTTGGGATAGAGAGCATCCTTTGGCTCTCTAAAGTTGCAGGGTCCTTGGTCACCTCAACAAAGTTAAGACCATGTCAGTGTAAAAGATGAGAGCTCTTCTGCTGGCTCTTCAAGTATTTCACCCTCTATTCTCTCCAGGGCCTCTCAAGGTGTTTACAGACAATGCCATAGCAATGTGGTGTGGCAACAAGCAAGGGGGGATGAGATTTTCACTTATTTTCCAGTTAGCCCTTCTAGTGTGGGAACTAGCTATCCAGTATCATGTGATTCTTCAGGCAGTTTATATTCTCTCAGGTCAGAACATTGTGGCAGACACTCTGAACAGGTACATAACACAATCTCACAAGTGGATGCTTCACAAGGATGTGTTCTGGACATTGTCTATCAGTGGGGTACTCCTCAAGTAAATCTATTTGCCTCCCCTCTGAACAGATAACTTCCTCTTTTTTGTGCCAAAGTTCCATGTCCTCTGGTCTGGAAGGTGGACGCCTTCTCTCTTTCCTGGAAGGGGATGTTTCTTTAAGATTTCTTCCCCTTCCCCTTATTCCAAATGTCCGGTTCAAAATACAACAGGATGCTCCCAAGATCTTGCTGATGACTCCCTTTTGGCCCAGACTGCACTGGTTCCCTCCTCTTCTGCATTTATCCAAGGGCAATCATCACAAATTACTTCACAGGGTGGACCTACTCATACAAGACAAGGGATCTCTCATCCATCCTTACCTGTCCACTCTTCGCCTAACACTGTGGGTGATAGGATTTTAATTCTGTACAGATACCTTTTTTATAAGGACATGCTTAGGTCCTGCAGGAGGTCAGGAAGCCCACAACTAGAAAATCCTACTTATCCACATGGAAGAGGTTTTCTGTTTGGTGTCTTACTCGTAACATGGATCCACTTTCTGTGGATGTTCCTTTAGTTCTCTCTTATCTGTGTAAACTGCTCAGTGCTGGGTTGGCATATTCTAAGGCCCACTTTCAGCTGTTTCTGCTTGTCTGCCTTTATCACCTCCTTTAGCTTCTAGATTTGAGGCTAAACAGTTTCATAAAGACATCCTTCATATTAGACCTCCCAGAAAGCCTGCCCCTCCTCCCTGGGATCTTAATTTTGTTTTAGAAAAATTGACCCAGGCTCCTTTTGAACCTCCAGCTTCAGCTTCCTTACAGCATTGTTCTTGGAAGACTGTACTTTTTTTAGCCCTTACTTTTGCTAATTGGGTGTCTAAGCTTCAAGCCCTTATGGCTTGTCCTTCTTTTTTCATGTTTCATAAGGACAGGGTGTCCCTTTGTACTAATCTTTCTTTTATACCCAAAGTGGTAAATGAATCGTCCCTTAATCAGTCTATTAATTTGCCCACTTTTTCCCCCTCCCTCTCCGCAATCTGCTAGTGAGAAGGTGCTGCACACTTTGGATGTGCATAGACAACTCAGACTTTATTTGGCTAAGACTAAGGCTTTTCATAAATCTGATCAGCTATTTATTTCCTTTCACCCTAGATCCTTAGGTTTGGCTGTTTCCAATCAAATTATTTCTTCTTGGATTTCTAAAGCCATTTCTTTTTGTTATGTCTTCTATGAAAAGAGCCTTTCTTCTTCTGCTAAGGCTCATTCTACAAGGGCTGAGGCTTCTTCTGGTGCTTTTTTTTTCAAGGGTTTGGATACTAACTCTATTCTTGAGGCAGCTAGCTGGACTTCTGTGCATACATTTATCAAGCACTGTAAGTTGGATGCAATATCCAGAGCTAGAGCTGGCTTTGCTGGGGCCATTCTGTATAAGTTTCTGGAGAGCTCTGCTGGTCAATCCTCCTCCTTCTCTTCTTGAGTTTTTGTACTCTGCATATTTTAAAGAATACTGCAACAGTGAAATGAAAGGACATAGTACAGTTATGTAAGATTCATTCTCCCTCCTCCTCTGATTCTTTTGTCTTCTGGATGTACTGGTTACCTCTTTTTTTCTTGGACTGCCGTTCCTACTGGGGCTCTCAATTCTGAGAATGGTACGTTTGGATGTCAACTTTATGCCCTAAGCTATATGCGGGGAGCATGTGTGTGATGTACGGTGCACCTTAAAGCAACCTAAAGGTTTTGGTGTGTTAGCCAGACTTCAGGCCACCCATGTCAGGAGATCCCTGCTGTAAAGAATATGGCAACAGTGAATGGAATGACATCTACCATTATGGAGAGATCTTACACAACTGTACTTTCCCTGGATTTTTTTCTGTTCCACCATGATAATTGAAGTAAAGCTTCTAGTTTATTTGTATCAATTGTAAATACAGAACTTAGCTATTGCCATTTTAAGAATGTAAATATCCCACAATACATTAATTTGCATTTCTAAACTAGAGTTAATTAGTACAAAATGCATGAAATATTAACATCATTTCTCTTGAGCTGTTGTGGTGTTCAAAATAAGTTACCTGTTTGACTAAACTGATGTTATATCCTGACATTAATAAGACTACCAACAAACATCAGTGTGTAATCATAGCTGTGCAGTCTGACAATGTGTTAGAACTAAGATTTTCTCAATGACTGAAAACCTAGAAAATGTCTCACTAGTTACAAAACCACTCCAGACTTCCCAGAATGAATCTACCACACTCAGAATTGAATATTCATTGATTAAAAGTCATTTTACATTGGAAGTTATAATTTTACCAAATTTAAAACATTCAGCCCAGAAAAAAAAGGCTGTTTGACTTTTCAAAACTCTTTGGCTGGCCTGAATGGAGAAAAGATGTGTGCATGATTTCATGCACTGACAAAATTAGATAATAAAATAAATGAAATACAGATAAATACCCTATAGTACTCTATGGGTCGTAAAGTGAAAAAGCTATATACAGTTCCTTTTCTCACAGAGGATAAAAGTGTTACATATGAGTCACATATTTGCCAAAAAGAAATATAAAACATGGAAGATCATGCTTCCACAAGTGTGTACAAGTAAAGGCTGAAATGTTATGAAGCTTTGTGAGACAACTGTATGAACTGGCTGAAAATTGTGGGTTTAATGGCACAAAAGATGAACAAGTAAGAAATAGAATTGATTGAAATGGCTGGTGTTTCTGTCTCAAATTGTTACAATTTGAATTTAATCTAATTTAGAGAAATGTAAAAGAAAATACACTGGTCTGTGTGATAAATAAACTGTTGGAAACCAAAAATGAAATGTGTAGACAAAATACCACTGGTACAAAACACTGCCAGGAGGTGTATCAAAAAGAAAACTGTTTATTGACAAGTGATAAAACAAAAATAAAAGGGTACGAGCCTTCACATCTGCTTCTATATGAAAAAAGATTTCCATCCATTAATAAAAACATCTCAGTTAAAAAGGAACCAATCACATGGTAGCAGCAATCAGTCACTTAAGGCACCAAGTAAAGACATAAGAGCCCATCCATACATTAGTGAAATAAAACCAATAAACCATAAATAAAGAGATAAAAAAGAAGCAAAAATTGCAGTGCTTAGATATAAAACACACAGCAATAATAACATATTACATGTAAAAATATATATGAAAAATACATCAAGACTAAAAAATCATATAAAACCACCTAGCAAATCCGAGCATCACTAGGCATCAATTAACTTGTAAGACCTCATCCCTTAAGGATAGGTCTTAGTGGGACCTTCTCATTGAGACCACTGCCCTGATCTGCTCTTAACCTGATCATCCATTTGACCTCCCTTGTCTCTGTGAGGTTCCTATCACTACCACATATCCTTAAGGGACAAGGTCTTAGAAGTTAATTGATGCCTAGTGATGTTCAGATTTAGTCCTTTTGTATTTTTCATATATATTTTTACATGTAATATGTTATTATTGCTGTGTGTTTTATATCTAAGCACTACAAATTTTGCTTCTTTTTTATCTCTTTATGGTTTATTGGTTTTATTTCACTAATGTATGAATGGGCTCTTATGTCTTTACTTTACCTTAAATGACTGATTGCTGCTACCAGGTGATTGGTTCCTTTTTAATTGAGATGCTTTTATTAATGGATGCAAATCTTTTTTCATATAGAAGGTCTGATGAAGCAGATGTGAAAGCGCTTACCCTTTTGTTTTATCACTCGTCAATAAACAGTTTTCATTTTGATACACCTCCTGGCAGCATTTTACACCATTGGTATTTTGTCTACACATTTGATTTTAGAGAAAACAATACAAATCGTTAGAGATGCAGCATTAGTTAAAAGTTAAAATGGTAATTTAAACACAGCAAATTGTACATGAGGTAAAACACAAAGGCAATGGCAAGTTCAAAAAGAATCATAGTTCTGGTCAAATTAAATGAGCCGTGGCATGTGGAATGTGCTTAACTGCCATAATAAATGAAGTCAGTGTAGATGTGTTTGAAGAAGCTAGTCCGATTAATTGCGAACCACTAAAAACTAATCTAAAACCAAATGCTGTTCCATATACCTTGACCATACCGTTCAGGTTGCCACTGCCTATACTGTCTAAAGGATAAGAAGAACATAACCGAATGCTAAGGCCTGACATTACTGAAAGTGTAAGTGAACCAAGTGGTGGTCTCCCATGGTTCAAGTTACCAACACGAATGGTTGAGTATGACTGTATGTGTTGATTTATAAAGCTCAGTAATGCAGTTGTGCATGAAAGGTTCATTCTCCCTATAAAAGACATAGCACCAAAGTTTGTTAATACTAAAATGTTTTCCATGCTAAATGCTTCCACTAAATTCTGAAAAATACACTTAGATAAAGCAAGACAAAAGCTGATTCCAGTGGTAAGGCTCTGTTTTAAATAGCTGCCATTTGGTATAACATCCGCACCTGAAAATTTTCAGCTTAAGATGACTAGTTGCTCACTGGGCAAAATGGTTGTTATGGATGCCAGCTTAGTGTTTGGTCCAGATAAAGAATTGCATGATTCAGGGTTAGAGACAGTGCTACACACCATCAGAAATTATAGTATAAAACTAAATCAAGACAAATGCTGCTTTAGTAAAACAGAACTCTAGTTCTTTGGGCACAGCATAATTGCTGATGAAATCAGACCAGATGCAAGAAAGATCAGAGCAATAGCCATGTTATAAAATCCGTCTTGTGTGACTAAGTTAAGACAAGGCCTAGGCATGATTAAGTACTTCTGCAAGTTTATATCAGAGCCCGCAAATGTGATAAATATTTTAACAGATTTGTTAAAGAACAATGTACCCCAGTCATGGAGACATGTTGGAGCCCATGTATTCAGCAAAGAAAAGGAAATGCTAACAATAACTCCAGTGCTAACATAATAATTTGGTACTAAACTGACCACAGTGAGTACTGATGCTAATAGCTATGACTTAGATATAGCATTATTCTAAAAAGATAAGTTTACATTATGTTGCCAAATGCTATAGCATGATAACCAATGTTGAACAGAGATATTCAAAATTTGAAAGAGTGTCAGGGCTTGTGAGAAATTATCCATATAACTTTCAAAACTTGAGAATTTCCAACTACAGAATGACCACAAGCTATTAGTTCCATAAGTGCCATCAAGATGCCAAAAACTGTTAATGAAACTAAAGAGGTTAATGATAGAACAATCCATGTGCCTGGGAAACAAATGACTGCTGCATATCCATTGTCCAGGAATTGTATATGTAGTGCAGAGCACAGTGATGACTAGACCAGTGACTTGCAAAGACTAGACAAGCTTAAGTATGCTATCCAGAATGGCCAAGATATGTTCTTCATATTAATCACTGCTGGAGTAGCCTACACTATATAGGTTATTTCCTGCATAGGATAAAACATCTAGACAGCTTCCAAAGCTTCAGGGTACCTTCCACATGACCAAACTATTAGTCAACTCGATATGAGCTGACTAAAAGACAAGTTTGGCAGCCAAGCCCTTCAGAGCTTTCCTGCTGGTGAAGAGAGCACTCCCCTTCAAGATTTTGAGCACATATATATAAAAAAGATGCTTACCCTTATCAAGACACTCTACTCTCTGAATCACATCTAGTCCCCATGACTACCTCAGGTTGTTATAGACAGTGCCATAGTTACGAAGTTCATAAACAAACAAGAAGGAACCAGATCTTATCCCTATGCAAAATAGCCATGTTAGCACTGTCTCACTCTATAGGCTTCCTACATTCCATCAGAGCAAAATTGTGTGGTAGACAAGCTAAGCAGAGATGACAAAGGCAGACTCTCATGAATGGAAGCTAGATCAGGGGGTCTTCCAAGATATGATCCATCTGTGGGAGTTCCTCTAGTAGACAGTTTTGCCTCTTCTCTGAACAATCAGCTGGCAAGAAAGAAGGCCTGGAAGACAGATGCCTTTTATTTTAGTTGTACAGTAATGTTCCTGTATGCCTTTTTACCTTTTCCACTGGTATCTAGTAATTCTAAAGATTCTAAAGGAATCCCCCAAGATCGTTGTGGTCACTCCCTTCTAGTCAAGACAACAGTGGTTCTCCCTTATTTTGGAACTGTCCGGGGGCAATTACCTCAAGCTTACTCACAGACTGGATCTGCTCACACAAAAAACAGAGTGTTTGATGCATCCCGACCCCAAGCAACTTCAAATGACTACCTGGATGAAAGGTTCTTAATACTTTTTAGATGCGTGTTTACGGAGGACATGAAGCAGGTACTAATGGAGGCAAGAAAGCCTGCAACTAGAAAACCATATACAAGCACGTAGAAAGGGTTTTCTAGTTGGTGCCAACAATGTAACCAGTCCTCACTCAGAACTAGTGTTTCTCTGGTTTTATAGTACCTGTGTGATTTACTTTCCTATGACTTGTCTTACTTCTCTAGCAAGGTTCAGTTGTTTGCCATTTCAGTATGTCTGCCCATGGATCCCCCCTTTCAAGTTATTGTTATGTCAAAATGTTTTTGAAAGGGCTATTGCATAAGAAACCTCAAAAAAATTGGTGACACTGCTTTGGGATCCTAATTTTCTGTTGGAGAAGCAAACACTTGCTCCATTTGAACCAGCTAATCTGTCTGACTTGAGGTTCTTAACATGGAAAACCGTTTTACTGATTGCTCTGATGTCTACAAAAAGAGAATCTGTGTTGCAAGCTCTTACAGTGGGTCAACCTTATCTTCTTTCCCACAAACACAGGATTTCTTTGAGAACTAATTCTTTTTTTATGCCTAAAGTGGTATCTGAGTTTACTTTAGGCGAAACTATCCATTTCCTTATGTTTTTCCCTAACCATAAAATGAGGGAGAAAGGATACTGCATGCCTTGGATGTTCACAGACAACTCGGGTACTATCTTTTGATCAGTTATTCACCTCTTGTGAAGGTAAGGAAAAGGGACAACCTCTGTCAAAACAGACTATTTCCAAATGGTTGTCTCAGGGTATTACCTTTTGTTATTCCCACCACAAAAAAAGTATTCCAGGCAGGGTCAAGGCATATTCTACTTGGGATCTTGGCTTCATCTATGACTTTTTGGAAAGAACTGGACTCTAGGAGTGTCTTAGAAGCAGCAATTGTGTCCTCCATTTACACTTTTACAAAGCACTACAAGCTAGATTCCTTTTCCAGGTGTAGGTCAGGCTTTGCTAGGACCATTCTCTAGAGAATGCTGGAGCCTTCCCCTTCCACCTCCTAGTTGTTATAAGCAATGGTAATTTACTCATATAGCTTAGGCTACTACAATGATCAATATAAAAAACGTAGTGTAGTTGTATAAGTAAACTTACCATAACAATAGATGTTAGAACGATCACTGCTGAAGTAGATGTTCCTTCCCCCTAACCATGGGCATTTTTTTTCCCTAGCAATGTCCTTTTAGGACTCAGCCTCCTTCTCTCAGTTGGCATGAAAGCTCTGAAGGGCTTGGTACCCAAACCTATCTTTTAAGGGTTCAGGCACCTAGGTAGCAAGACATTTCCCTGTGGTACATTTGATTGGTGACACATGGCTGAAGTGATATTCAGCTGCAGAGAAATATGGCTGTTGTGAATTCCCTGTGGGCAAACAGAAGCACACACTGTCATGCCCACAGCTTTACTAACTAAGTACATGGGGACAGAAGAAGTAAGGAGTGTTGTACTCAGTGTATACAACATGCTTATGTAACTACAACATGTAGAAGTGTGCTACAGAATGGAGGAAATTTTGCATGTTAATGTAGTCATATTTATGCTCTAGTATGCATTTTAAGTAATGTTCCCTAGACATTGAGAAGGTTGTAGTGGTCCACACAAACCAATTATAAAGGCACTGCCCAGTGAGCATTGCATTTTTACTGCCACTTGACTTGTCCACTGGCTAGCCTGCTGTTGATGTCTGCTGTATTGCCTGCTGTCTTATGTTGCCTTGGGGGCCAGAGACATTACTTTCCCCCTATGCATTGAGTTATTGTAGTTGTGGGCATGGCATTGCCTTCTCTTTGCCCACAGGGAATTCGCAACAGCCATATTTCTGTGCAGCTGTATGTCACTTCAGCCATGTGTCTCCAACCAAATGTACCACAGGGAAATGTCTCGCTGCCTAGGAGCCTGAACCTGTGTGTGTGTGTGTGTGTGTGTGTGTGTGTGTGTGTGTGTGTGTGTGTGTGTGTGTGTGTGTGTGTGTGTGTGTGTGTTTGTGTGTGTGCGTATGTATGTGCACACACACACACACACACACACACACATTTATTAAAAAGTAGTATGTCCATTTGCACAGGTTTAAGAAGTTGACTTGGAGGTTCTTGTAGGGTGTTATATGATTTTTCGGATTCCCATAGCAGGATGTCCTCAGCAAACAGCATGGCATTCTGGCTTGGATGGTAAAGGCTGAGGTCATTTATGAACAGTGTGAAAAGTAAGGGCTATAGTACATATATGTGACTTTTTGTCTGATATGTTTTGTTAGGAGTATAAATTCTCCCTTTTTTTGGTTATTTTTCTTCAGTACCATATTCCTTTTTTTGACTGGTAGATATATGTGGATTAGTTATCTGATAGGTTGCTCTTAACTCTGTGCTGTCCTGTAGACATACAGTATTGCTCCATTTTTAATTGGTAGATATGCCATTTCTTGGCATTTCATAGATTGTTCATATTTCTAGGTTGCCGTAGCAGCAATTTTAGACTTAATTTTTCAGTAGTTTATGTTTTTAAGTTCTGATGCAACGTTCATCTTATGGATATATCTGATACTTTTCTGATATAAGTTTGGTTTTAATAAGGGTTTCTTTAATTGATTATTGTTTGGATGTAAATCCCTTTATGACCGTGTGAAGACTTGGCTTTTGCCCTTTTGCTGTATAGTCCTTTATGGACATTTTTTATTATTTTCTAATTGGTGGATTTCTAGACTTCTTACATTTGATAGGTCAGCTTTGATGTCTTTGCCAATCTATCTGGGATTGTCATTTTTAATTTGTTAGGTTTTATGTTTTGAATGCTCCAGAGTTTTTATGTATGCTTCTGCACATATATATTTATTCTTAGTCAGATTTGTTGTTTTATATGTGTTTATTGTCCATAGGTATTGCGGCTATGTGTTTTTTATTGATGTCATATTTTGTTTTGTTATGTTTTGGTCATTTATGATGTTATTTGATAGGTTGTTCTATATTCTGGGTTGTCCTATAGGTGCACAGTATTTAATCCTTTCTAATTGGCAGATTAGCCATTTTTCTGGCATCTCATAGGCTGCTTATGTTTTTAGATTGCCATGTTAGGAATTTTAGACCAAGCCCTTTAGTAGTTCATGTTTTGACATTTCCTCTGATATTATAAGGGCTTTTGAATGGACTATTGTTTATTCCCTTTTTATGGCTTTATGAAGACTTAGTGCTTTTTTGTTGTAAGTCCCATACAGACATTTTTTCATAGGTTCACAGGTTCATAGATAGGTACTAGGCTATTGGCCCTAGGGCCAATATAAGCCTAGCCAAAAAGGTACCCTGGCTTTCGCAACCCAAGAAAATTATTTTCCTGTGCCCCTGTCTGATATTATAAGGGCTTTTGAATGGACTATTGTTTATTCCCTTTTTATGGCTTTATGAAGACTTAGTGCTTTTTTGTTGTAAGTCCCATACAGATATTTTTTCATAGGTTCACAGGTTCATAGATAGGTACTAGGCTATTGGCCCTAGGGCCAATATAAGCCTAGCCAAAAAGGTACCCTGGCTTTCGCAACCCAAGAAAATTATTTTCCTGTGCCCCTGTCAAGCAGAGCTACAGAAGTGATCCCCGGGGTGAATTTCCTATCTCTCATCCAATCATCAAGATTCTTCTTGAAGAGTGCTAATGAGGAGCTTTGTTTGATATAGATAGGCAGTTTGTTCCAACGTATGGGAAGTCTCTAGGACAGGAATCTAATCCTCCAGCATGTTCTGTTTATTGTTGTGACAAGGTTTAGGTCCCTAGAGCATGTAGTTGGGAGGGACTGGGATTTCTTTAAGTGGAGCATGTCCAACAGCTCTGGGTTTGACATAGCTTTGTATGTTAGGCAGAGATTGCCTCTGAGTAGGTGATATGCGATGGAGTAAAGCTGAAGTTTTTTCAGACGGTCTGCGTAGGGCATCTGTTTGAGGCCGGTAATCGTCTTTGTGAGGTATTTCTGCGGCTTTTCCAGTTGTTGTAGATGTCTTGTGAGGTACATACCAAAAGGGGCATTGTGTTCTATAATGGGTCTAATGAGTGACGAGTAGAGGGGAACAATGACCTCCCTTTTCCTGGATGAGAAACCTTTTGTGATGAGGTGTGCCACATAGAAGGATTTCCTGACTACTATGGCGATGTGATTATCAAAGGAGAGACTACTGTCCACCTGTGTCCCAAGGTCTTTTATCACACTTTCAGTGTTAAGTAGACTGCCGCCTATGTGGTAGTTCATGGGCACAGAGTTTTTACCAAAAGGGATGACAATGCACTTTTTGGCATTGAGCTTGAGGCCATGGCTTTGACACCGGGCATCTGTCTCAGTGAAGCCCTTTTGTAGGATGTCCACATCGTTAGGAGTCTCGAACTTTGTTAGCCAAAGACCTTCTGTATTAGCCTGTACTTCAGAGAAGTAGATACCAAACAGGAGAGGACCCAGGACTGAACCCTGTGGTACTCCAATTGTCACTGGTCTGAAGCTGGATTTGGAGTCTGCTACTTTCACAGTGTGGGTTCTGTCAGTGAGCCAGTTGGCAACCCATCTTGTGACATAGGGATTTATACCTAGTTTAGTGAGTTTATCAATAATTCCATAGTGGGGGATGGTGTTGAAAGCCTTGGCGAGATCTAGATAGGCTGTGTAAACCACCTTACCCTCATCTACAGCTTTGGTGGCCATTTCAAAGAAGTCTATCAGGTTTAGGAGACATGATCTGCCATTTACAAACCCAAACTGGGTGGTGTCTAGAGTTTGGAGATTACCAATGTCATTGTTTATAAGTTCCATGATGATACATTCCATAACCTTGCAGACCAGGCTCGTCAGGCTAATGGGGTGGTAGTTCCCGGGGTCCTTGGTGGCTCCCTCTTTGTGGAGCAGGATGACCATTGCTGTGCGCCATTCAGTGGGTACAAAGCCTGAGGTAAGGCTATGATTGAACATGGTACTTAGGTGGAGTGCCAGTTCATTCTGTAGTTTGTGTAGAACGCAGCCTGGAATGTTGTCAGGTCCTATGGATGCTGTGCTGTTGGCTTTAGAGAGTCTGTTTTTTACCTGTGCAGCCATGATTACAGGAACTTTGCATTCTTCCAGTATAGAGATGGGCCCTTTAGGGGGTGTGAGGAGGGTAAAGTTAGCACTGAACCTACCTGCCAGGATGTTGGTAATATCAGTTGGTTCTCATGTAGTCCAGGGAGGTACTTGATGTATATTTAGTGCCATTGTGCTGTAACTCAGAGCAGATCTAAGTGTTGCCATTGAGATTCTTGACATAGCTATAGAATGCTTTGTGGTTGTCTTTAGAATCATTGGCAATTTTGTCTTCGTAACTAGCTTTGGAGGATTTTGTGAGGGATCTCAGCTTTTTACTGAGGCTGACCAGGGAGTTCCTCCAATCATGGGATTTTATTATTCTTTTTTGCAAAGTTTCTTTCTTCTGTTGTAGAGTTTGTTTATGGCAGGGGACCACCAGATTAGCATCTTGGTTCTGTTAGGGATTGCATGATCCATGCACTCATGTAAGTACTTATAAAGTGCATTTGTGTAGGATTCAGAAGTCATACCTCTATTGTCCATCTGCATGGATGTCGTGAAGTTTGCCACTTCTGTCTTAAGCAGCGTGAAGTTGGCTTTGGTGAAATTACTTACTGTGGTTTCCCAAATGGGGGGGGGGCAGGATGTAGATGTCTAGGGTGATTAACTTGTGATCGGATCTGACCAACAAGGAACTGACCTCTGGGGTGGAACACCAGTTGCCCATGTTGGTAATGACCAGGTCTAGGATATTGCTGCCCCTGGTGGGGGTGTGGATAAGTTGATCCAATGCATTGGAATTTATGAATTCCAGAAAATGTTGAGCAAAAGAGTTGGTACATGAGTAGTTTTCCCAGTTAATGGTGGGGTAGTTGAAATCACCCATTGTTAGGGTGTTAGGTTGTACCCTAATATTTTCCAGTGTATCAAGAAATGAGGAGTGGGAATCCTGGGGCATGGTGGGGGATCTGTAGCAAGCTACAATTTGGATTGCGGTCTTGCCCAGAGTTAGTTGCACTTGGATAATCTCAGATGCATTATGCTGAGAAACTAGCCTGGAGATGTGAGTATCCTTAATGAATATGGACATGCCTCCGCCTTTAGTGTTCCGGTCCAGGTTAGGTGGCTGAAAGGTGTGGTATGAATTATAGCCTGGTAATGCAGGGGTTCTCTCTGGAGCCTTGAACCAGGTGTCTGTCACTGCACAGATGTCAATGTTCTTCATTTTAAGGAGTGCCTCTGGTGAGTGCATTTTTAGGTTTAGACTTCTAGTATTGAGTAGCATTACCCTCAGATTTTGCTTCCTTGCACCTGTTATGGTGGCAAATTTGTCATTTGAACCTTGCCTAAAAAAGGCACTATAGGGGTGGCAAGAGTCTTAACCAGTAACCGGAATCCCAAGGGTGACAGGTGCAGGCCATCTCTGGCAAAGCATCGTGGTCTGTCGATCATGTCATCCCAGTCAGACAGATTCTGGATCCCCTTAGAATGACACTAGAAGCTTAGCCAATTGTTGAAGTCATTCAGTTTGTCCTTGTACTGTGGTATCATTCTGGGTGATGGCAGGATGCTACTCAGGGCTAGGACATACCTGCCTGAGCTACAAGATCAGAAAGCTCCTCCATGTCTCTTTTCATGTAGTCCAGGGAGGTACGTCTCAGGTCATTCACACCAACATGGACAATGACAGAGTCATATATGTACTTGTTGTGGAGTGACCTGAGTGCATGCATTATGTGGTGGATCCTGGCACCCGACAGGCAGCTGACAGTAACTTTCTCCTTGTTTAGCCTGGTGAGTGGAACATCAGTGTGCCTGAATATAGAGTCACCTATGAGTAGAGTGTTGGGTACGTTGTTATGCCTTATCGGCTATGGTTGAGTGGCACACTGAGTTTGTGGGATATGTTTCTTTTGTATTGTGTTGTGGGGGGTGGAGGTTGCTTGCGTTTCTGCTTTGGAGGTCCCTGTTGCTTGAGCAGATTTTTATTGAGAGTCTCCATGAATATAGGTGTGTGTTTTGTGTTTCTATGTGTGTGTTTTGGTGGTGTAGGTTTTGAAGGACTATGTGATGAGTGTGGTGTGGTGCAAGTGTTTACCTTCTCCTCTTGACTGTCTAGTCCAGTCTTGGGTGAAGAGAGCTTTGCTTCCAGTTTGGCTATATATGTGCATCTCTCACAGGTTGTAGTGTTGGGTGGTAGGAGAGGGTTGTCTGTGTACATGAGGTAATTGCTGCATTGCCCCAAGATGCCCAGATTCATCAGGTAGACAGGAGAAAACACCGGAAGCTGACCCTTAGACATGCCTGGATAGGTGCTTATTTATTAAGTACTAAAAACTGTTTTCCTCTAGACAAGTGAGGAAAGTTGAGTGCTATAATAATTTGTAGCTTATTTAGTGCTTAGAAGGAGTTCTGAACAAGTGCTGAGCTCAAAGAAACAGGTTTCATTGCTAAAAGTAAAACTGGCTAATTCTATGGGAAAATTCAAAGAGTAGACTTTATGGCACCAGGAATAGTGTAACCCTAGCTAAGTGGCAAGGCATAAAGTGTTTTTTATTTATATATTTAATTTTTTTTTTGATAAGCTGCCTAGTGCTTACCACTCCCACTGATAAGCTAGAAGGCTTCCCTCCAACACAGAAAGGCTTGGAGTCTCAGAAACTTACAAACAGTCCTGGATACAGGAAATCTGAATCTGGACTAGACTACTTACAGGAAAGGCAGGAAACAAGCTTAGAATTTTTTTTGTAAAGTGGAAAGGGAGAAAGGAGGAGCAGAAGATAATTCGAGGTTAAGAAACTAAGTGGGTTGGCCTTCTCAAATATTCTCCCTGTATTAGGTAGAATGAGGTAATGACACTAGACTGGGAGGAGTGTCCCAGATCAAATTTACAGTAGGGGTGGGCAACTGCAAAGCCACCAAGTATAAGAACAGGATACCAATAGGTAGGGAGGGTGGGAAACAAAAATCAGAACAAACAAACCCAAACATATGCTTAGCAATTGTAGAAAATTTCCAGTTAATACCTCACACATAGTGAAACTATCTGGCTTAATTCCAACTAGTGGATTTTTTGAGTCCCTACTTTTGATAGGTCAGCTTTGATGTTTCTGCCATTCCATTTGGGATTTCTATTTTTTGTTTGATTAGGTTCTTCTATGTAGAGTTTTCATACACACATGTATATATACATTTAATTTTAGACAGACTTTCTTAGACATTGTATGTTCAGTAAGTTTTAAGGTGTAATTCTGTTTGGATAATTCTGACCAATAGTTAGGGTGTTTTAAATATTTTATCCAATGAGAGATTATATACAGAGCTCTGTCACCAGCTCAGAATGAGATTTTTCATTGTAAGGATGTTGCTTGAATGGACATATTAACTGACTGGTGTTTTATAGCATCTCATTTTCAAGTGATTTTCTAAGTTTTTAACACTTGATTTTAATGTTAATTTTGATAGGTTCTTTTGCACTATATAAACTGTGTTCAAGATTTATATGTTTGGTCTGAAGAAGCGGTACTGTTTTACTGTGAAAGCACTTACCACTTTTGATAATAAATATATTTTTCACACTACTTAGTCGTGGTAGCTTGGAGTATTTTTCTTTGTGCACTTGCTCCTGTATTACTCCACGCTTTTGGATAGTAGTCTTTTGTTTTTTGTTTTTGTAAGGGATATAGCACAGAACCTTGTGGCACTCTGCTTTTTAAAATAGATTGAGCTAATGGTGTGTTTTTGGAATATACCTGAAATATTCTATCATTTAGATAGGTATGGAACTAATGCAGTATAGTATCCCCAAAGCTTAGGTTAGAAAGCTTGGTAAGCAGAAGGGAGAGATTAACAATTTCAGATGCCCTAGTCATATCTATGAAGATACAAGCTGTAATAAGACCACCAGTCATGCTATTATATATGAGATTAGTAGCTAACAGTAAGGCTATTGTGCTGCTGAAGGCACCACTAAAGCCACACTGTTGGTAGTGAAGATATCCATAACTATTAATATGTTTGAAGAACTCTTTATACAGTACTTTTTCAAATATTTTAGTGATGGGATATAGGTTTGATATAGGAAGGTACTCTTTTAGGTCAGTGGGTTTTGAGAATTTTGGAAGAAGTACAATGATAGAATGCTTAAATACTTAAATGAACTGGAGACCGAGTGCCATCTTAATGCATGGGCACACTGGGCAGTTACCCTGGGGGCCGCATGCTAATCTATGTATGTTGTAACTTTGATGTTAATAAATAAATACATACTACACTATACTAAATTATAACTATTTGAAAAATTATGGAAATTAAAAATATTAGAAAGCATTGTATAGTAGAGCATCGATCATCCAAAATGTCAATTATCTGAGTGCAGCCTTCCTAAAATGTCGACTTTTGTGTCACCTGATCTTCCTACTGCACAGAATTTAATTCTTTGTTCATTACTGCTTCCACTTTTTCTAGATTTTATTTGGAATTTAACATTCCCTTGTGGTCTTCTGGCAAATCAGTAAGGACTGAATTCACTAAATACCGTAATGGCAGCCATTTAAGTTTGTCTTCCTATCTTTCAGGAAATGCATGTTAATACAAAACCTTTTATTCTAGCAACTTTCTAAGATTATACAAGCAATATTTAAAATGTGTCCTTGGTTTTGGACCTTTGCCCCCCCCCCCATAAATTTTGACTTTTTCCAGATTTCTTGTTTATTTATTTTATTTATTTTACATTTGTTGACCGGGTTAGTCTGACTGAATACATGTCCATTTTCAGTGGAGGCCCGGGGAGAAAAGCTCCACACTATAATGTGATTATATACAATACAACAGACAGCCAATTTATAGAATACAAGACTCACACTATTTATACATATTTTTAAATCAGAAAATAGCACTATATAAGTGTAGGACAGAAGACAGAAGAAAGAATTATAAAACTCTTACTGTTAAGAATTAAGTAGGAAATAGCAGGTCAAGAGGTAAAAGGTAAGTGGTGGCAAGAAGATGTGAGGGGAAGAGAGGGTTTGATAGGAAAATAGAGAGGGAGGAAGAGATGAATAGTAAGCTGATAAAGGGCTGGTGATAGAAGTGTGAAGAGACAAGGTGTGTTCTAGGTTAAAGGGGGGAGGTTACAGGGGCAAGTAGTGAGGTGGGTAAGGTAGTGTTTAAGATAGATTTTGAAAGTAGGAGTCTGGGATAGGCTTCTTAGAGTCAAGGGAAGCCTGTTCCAGAGGATGGCTTGAGAGTAGCTATATAAGTTTTGTCCTGCACATTTGTTAAGTTTGTAAATTTGTAGAAAATGTTGATCAGAGCTCCTTAAAGATCAAGTGTGAGTGTAATAGGAGACTAGTGAAGAGAGACTAGGACAGTAAAGTGGTTTGTTGAAAATGTAGTGAATGGTAAGAAGATGGATATATTTGAGATGGTTTGGGAAGTCAAGCCAGTGTAGTGACTTGAGGGCAAGACAGTGGTGGGATTTGTAAGGCAAGTTTGCAGTAAATCTAGCCACTTTGTTGTAGGTAGATTCAAGTTTAGAGAGAAGTGTAGACTGAAGGTTAGTAAAGATTTGTGCACTATAAAAGATATTAAGGAGGAGATAGGCATTGGCAAGTGTTATTCTAGTTTCAAGAGTGAAAAATGTTTTATTTCTATAGAGAAGACCAAGTTTTTGATTGGTTTTCTTTATACTGTGATGTATGTGAAGGTCAGATTTGAGTTGGTCATCAATAATTACTCCAAGAAGCTTGGTATGGGTTTCTGGAGCTATTATAGTGTTGTTGAGTGAAGAGATGGTGAAGGAGGATTTAAGACAGAGATGGGATTTTGGGAGAAAAAGCAGCAACTTTGTTTTTTTGGGGGGGTTAAGTATAAGAAGGTGTTGAGTTAGCCAAGTTTCGGTATGGTTAAAAGACGTTTGTGTGAGGGTCTGTAGTTCAGAAGAATTATCAGCTATAGAAATAATGGTAGAGTCATCTGCTTACTGTAAGAGAGATGGCTGGGGACAAGATTTGTGGAGATTATTAGTAAAGATATTAAAAAGGAAGGGTCCAAGGATGGAGCCCTGTGGAACACCTGTGTTAATAGGGAGAAAAGGAGAGAGAGAAGAGAGCCATTTGACAGATTGGTACCGGTCTGAGAGGTAGCTGCTAAACCAAGAAATAGTTGTTGGGGAAAGGTTAAGTTGAGAAAGTTTTGAAAGAAGGATAGAATGAGAGAATGTGTTGAAAGCTTTGGACAGATCTAAGAATAGACAAGAAATGAGTTTATTATTGTCTCTGGCTTGGAAGAGAGTATTGGTGAAAGAGATAAGTGCAGTGGAGGTGCTATGGTGAGGACGAAAGCCATGTTGGGTAGGGGTGATCAGATTGTATTGTAATAGGTGGGCCAAGATTTGTTTGTGTATACAGTGTTCAAGGACTTTGGAGAGGGGAGAAAGTATAGCAATTGGTCGAACGTTTGAGAGTTCTGAGGAGTTGCCACCTTTGTGTACAGGAATAGTATAGAATTTTTTCCAAAGGGTTGGAACAGTTGAGTCAGTGAGTCAGTGATAGAACAGTTAATTAGGATGGAAACTGGGTATGCTATGGATGGTGCAGCATGTTTTAGAAAGATAGATGGAATGTTGTCTGCTGATGAGGAACAGGGTTTTAGCTTGAGGAGGAGTTTTTTAATGTAGCTAGTGGGGACTGTTTTTAGGGAGAGGAGGAAGTTAACCTGAGGTATTGTTGTAGTGTGTGGGGGGTGAGGTAGGGAAGAATTTTGCATAAGTTGACTTATAGTGTTGATAAAATAGGAGTTAAAGGAGGAGGCAGTTTTGAGGGGAGAGTTACTGGGACAAGGGTTTGTTGTTGATGGATTACCTGGGTGGAGAATTTGGTTAATAGTGCTCCAGAAGCTTTTAGGATTACTGGATTGTGATGACTGAGGCTGATGATAGAAATTCTTTTTATCTTCATTAATCTGCTTTCTAGTGAGATTTCGGAATTCCCTGTAGGTTTGGAAATGGCTTGGAGATTTAGTTTTAGACCAGAGTTTCCATGCAGAGTCTCTTTTGTGCATGAGAGTATGAGTTGTGTGTGATAGCCAGGGAGAGTTATGGGATTTGACTCTGACAGTACATGAAGGGACAAGACAGTTGAGTATGTTAAGAAAAGTGGAGTTAAAAAAGAGATAGCATCATCTAGGGTTAATGTAAAGAGTGAGGTCCAGTTAATTTGAGAGAGGATGTGATTAAATGTGTCAGGGTTAAAAGTGGATACTTTTCGGATTTCCTTGTATTTATCAGGTTTGGGGATGTGGGGGGAAATTCTGAGGGTTTGTATGGGGCAGTGATCACTGATGGAGTCAGGTAATACAGCAGCATGAGAGTAGAGGTTGGGATTGGTAACGAGGATCCAGTCAATGATAGAGCTATAGTTGGTGGATTTGTTAAGAAATGTAGGAGAGGAGAGGAGAGGAAAGGAGAGGAGAGGAGAGGAGATGAGTGAAACCATATATGTTTATGCTGGCAGAAGGTGAGTTACTGTTAAGGGTAAGCCAACTGATATTAACATCACCCATTATAATGGTTTCATTGGGTATATGGTCAGATAACCAGTTAAGAATCTGTTCAGGTATGGGTATATTGTTACCAGGTGGTGTATAGATGACAGCAACTGTTGTGGTCTTGTGGGGATTAGGTTTAAAGTTGGCTATTAGAAGCTCAGCAGGGAAAAAAGAGGGAGGTGGTTTAGGAAAGGGAGTTAGGGTTAGGAAGTTGGAATACAGAATAGTAACACCACCTCTTTCTTATGAGTTCTGTCTAGATGAAGAATGTTGTATCTTGGGGGGGGAGGAATTTTTTGTCAGAAATATTAGGTTTAAGCCAGGTCTCTGAGAGAGTGACAATGCTGGGAGAGTGCTTAGTTATCAAAGTGTGAAATTCTGTAATTTTGTTAAAGATACTGTGGATATTGATGGAGAGGAAAGAGAGATGCTTAGAAAGATAATTGCCAGTATTTGGGGGAGGAGCAGTCTACTTAGCTTGAGGGCCAGGGTTTGGGTGAATGTCACCAGAGAGTAGGAGAGTGCAAGATGAGTGAGAGAGGTGGGATATAAGTGAGAATGAGTTGATTAATTTCAGTTTTACATGGTTAGGTGTGGGAGATGTGGGAGGCAGTTTAATTTTAGGTAAGTGGAATTGAGATAAGGAAAAGAGTGAAGGTGATATAGTGAAGGAGTGGTGTGTAATAGAGTGAGTAGTGTAGTAAGAGGAAGTAGGGGAATTAGGATGGAGAGTGAGATGAATGCGGAAAGAAGTAAAATAAAAGGAGAGCAGTAAAAGGAGGGATAAAAAGGGGAGGTGAGAGGAGGAGAGGACAGAAGAGGGCATGATAATGTGAAAAGTAGTAAGATGTGAGTAGAGATAATAGGGTTACAAAGATGGAGTGAAGAGAGAAGTGTACATTTGGGAGAGAAAGTGAAGGTGGATGTAGTACAAGTGGAAGTGATAATATAAGTGTAAGAGGTTGGGGAGGAGGAAGGAGGAAGAGATAAAGAGAGGTCAGAATTCTAAGAAGAAATCAGTGGAGGAGGGGTAAGGGTAATGCTAAGTAGGAGGAGTGTGTTTAGATTGGATAAAGAGCAGGAAGAAAGGCAATGTTAGTATATTGTAAAGGGCAGGTTCTAGTGGGAGGAGTATGTTTCAACTGGAGAAAGAGAAGAGGAAGTGACAGAGGGAGGAAGAGTGGGTGTGGTGTGTAGCTATAAAGGAAATTGATATGGGGTGGGTGGGAAAGGGGGTAGGATAGGGGAGTGAAGTGAGCTCGAGTGTAGCAAGGGTGAAATGAGCAGGGTAGGCCCAGATACAGCAGATAGCCAGATTAGAAAAACAATGTGTAGTGAAGCAGAAAGAGCAGGGTGAGCTGTTGTAATGTTCTAAAGAGGAGAATAAAAAGGTTCAGTAAGAGAGCAGGCTAGCAGAGTACAGCAGGGCAGGTATAAAGGGTAAGACTAGGTGTCTAGGACAGAGGAGACTGAGTGGGAGTCTGAAAGGATGAGGGGAGGAGATAGTGGGGATAGCAAGGAAAAATCAGAGAAATAGTATGCAGTGTAGAAAAGTACAGTCAGTGGGGAGGATAAGTACAGTGATGAGAAACTGTGAGGGAGGCTAGTTGGGTTTCAGGAGTGTCTGGGATAGGGGGAGGCACAGGTCTGGTTCAAGGGTGTGCAGGTAGCCTTATAAATACCAAAAATAAAATACAGCAAAAAATAATTATCTACTGCACATACTCCACTGAGGTGGAAGAGTGTAGAGTTGAGTCCTGTAAGCCTTCAAGTTGAACTTCTTTTCAAGTGGGAGATGGGGGGGTGTGATAACTTCCTTTACCAATAGTGATCAGGAAAGGCTTCCAACCTAAAAAAAAAGAGAGAGAGGAAAGATAGGGAAAAATAAGTATATGAGGAATAAAAATGCAAAAGAGGAGAAGGGGAAATAGGAATGGAGGTAGAGGTAGGTCAGGAGAACAGGGTAGAAGAAGGGAGGTTAGTCAGAAACTAGATGGAGATAGAGATTAGTAAGAAGAAGTAGGGAAAAAGCAAGATTGGTGAGAGATTAGCTGGAGTAAGTAGACAATGCACATTATTCTTTAAATGCAGTACAGATAAACAACAAAATCCTCTCTAAAAATTGTTACTATCAAATATAGAACAGTTCCAACCTCTGCAAGTCTAGGGAAAATACCATACAGGAAACTATAGCCACTGCTGTGAGATGCAACCTTACAAGAAAAGTACAATACATGCAGCTAGCTTAAATAAGAGGTAAGGTGTGTGTCATAAATGGACGGGAAATCCACAATACAGCTTCATATAGAAATGCAAACTCTATCTTGGCTGTTATAAAGTTGGCGTTCATATGACAGAAAAAAAATACAAGCTTTAGGGACTGTTAAAACATTAGTCAGTAAACAGTTACATGATAAAACAACAATACATGTATTAATGGAGCAGCTGCAGAAAATTAGAATGTGGTTAGCACATTAAAATAATTGACTCACACTCAGCCAAAAGTTTAAAGCTTATGAAAGAAGCAGCGTACCATCAAAGTTGAATTAAACGCTACCACATGGGTCAGATAACTGTTATACACAAACAAACACTACTGCTAATGTAGAAGAAGACAATATCAGTTAAAAGGCAGTAGGAAAGTGTAAAAAGCTCATTGAGCAAGAATCGCAATCCAGGCAAAATATTTAAACTAACATTCAGTAAACATTCCTTTAATGCCATGATTGCACAAAGACTAGCAATGCAACAAGAGTGATAATGCCTGTAACAGCCAGACACTCACAGGCTTTAAGTAATCAGATAATTACACATCTAGGTGCAAAACAGTAGGACACAGGTGTCAGGTGAGTTAAATGCAGGAAAATAGCAGGCATTAGAATAAATGAACAATTTAATGACAAGTTAAAGTGGCAAACCTTCGTTAGGATGAAACCTACAAAGTTGAGAGATATGGTCGAACTCAAGTGCATTTTGCAAGGGACTAACAGCTTCAGGGGTAGAGAAGTTTAGTACTGCTTATGCCCAGTCTGTTTACAGTGTGCAACTGTTAAGCAAATAATATCAATATTGTGTTAAAGTATTTAACAACATTGTTAGTAACACAACAGGTAGTATGCTTTCTTTTGATGCAGAAGGCTGTATGTTCTACTCCCACAGTATGTAGATGGATTTCTGATACTGTTATTTATCCTGTTCAATTATATGTTTGACTATCCGAACTACCTTAGGTCCCAGTTAGTTTGGATAATCGACTCTCTACTGTACATGAGCCGCAAACTGAAATACCTTTGCTCCTCTTTTAAAATCACACACACACACACACACACACACACACACACACACACACACACACACACACACACACACACACACATGGTTTACTATTAAATGTCCAAAGTAACTGTGCTCGACTGACATGTGGTCAAAAGGCACTTTTCAAATGGGCAGAAATACTTCAACTACACTACAGCAAATGGGTAGTGTAGTTCGAGTACCTGAGTTCGGCATTGTGCACAGAGATTGTGGTTCAGTGAAGAACAAGGAATTAACCCATTTCCTCACTGTACTGAGATCTCTGAGTTGGTATATTTAATGTGCAAGGGATGTGGGGGGTGCAGGGGGGGCATAGCCCCCCTGCAAAATAATACAAAATAGTACAATTAACGTACCAGTGACTGTAGAGTGTAACGGTACTTTAAGGTGCATAGCATAGGTGACTGGCATCACCTCCTGCTATGTCGAATTCATCGAACTACTGATGTTGATGTATTCATTTTCGCCATGGCTGCTGTTTCGAAGTTCCAAATTCAGCATTTCAGGTCGACCATTGTGACTGGTCAACAAACTCAGTTTCAGAATTTCAATAGTAAACCCATGCACACACACACACACATATATATATATATATATATATATATATATATATATATATATATATATATATATTATAATTTTTTAACAAGTGTGGCAACTTTTGTGGTCCTATCTGTGGATCAGTCATATTTGTAGGTAATAGTAGTAGTGGACCACTACTGTACATACGTTTTGAAGGTGTTTACTTTTCTCATTGACCTAAATTTTCTACAGCTGAAAACTGCACTAAACCATGTTTTGATTTTTTTTTAATTTTTTCTAATAGTGGATAGCCCTTTGAGCAGAAATTAAATGTAGTGTTTTGAGTGGAGCATAGAAGAGGAAAAGAGCTGTAGAGGAGAAGGAGAAAATGTACAAACTTCCAAAATTAACATCCTGGTTGAACACAGGTGTAACACCATCAGCCACTGATACTGCTCTTTCAAATATAGCATCCACATCTACATCCACTCCTGATTCCAATCATCCAAGTCCAGCAGACATAGCAGTGGTATCATTACCTGTTTCTGCTGCTACGGATATTCCACAAGAGGAAATATCCAAATCTGTGACAGTAAAGGAGTTATCCAAGACACACATTCGGGGCTATGGAACATTAATGGTACTAACATAGTGAATTATTGGATTCGTAGTCGGCCTTCATCATGTTAGAATCATGACAGCAACTTTTCAAACTCACACAGAGTGTATAAAGGAGCTGGAGGAGAGAATACTCAAAGTATTTATCAAAGAATGTGTTCAAATGTCAACTGTGGAATGGCGAATGTGTAAAACATGAATGGCTACTCTATTCACCTTCCCAAGATCGTTTGTACTGCTTTGTATGTCATCTGTTGTCCAAGACAGAGTCTCCCTTTGCTACATCAGGATTCAATGACTAGAAACACAGCAGTGTTATTGTAGAACATGAAAATGGAGAAGAAAATTGCAAGTGCATGATGGTATATATGATCCAACATAAAGAAACTGTAAGTGTAGATTCTTTGTTACTTGAACATCATCTCTCAGAGCAGGAGTACTGGCATAAAGTGTTGACATGTGGTTTGTGTAATTTGCTTTCTTGCCTTTAGAGGTTTGCTGTTTCATGGAGAAAATCAAATTACTGGGTCAGCAAAAAATAGAAACTATTTAGGTATTCTGGAGTTGTTGAATGAATTTAACCCTTTTGTGGAAGAACATCTCAAACTATATGGAAATCGTGGAAAAGGGAACCCATCATATTTATCGGTGAACATTTGTGAGGGATTTATTGAACTTATGGGACATCATGTTTTTGTGCTATTCTTGAAATAAGAGTCAAAGTATTACTCAGTAAGTGTGGATTCCACTCCAGACATCTGACATACTGATCAGCTGATGTTTACTGTCCAGTGCATTTGAGGATGTGAGCCTGTGGAATGTTTCATTAAGTTCATCCCCATCTTTTCTCATTTCTCTAGCAGACACTGTTGTGTGGATTTCCTTAATGAAAACAAAATTCCGCTATCAAATTGCCATGGTTAGTCGTATGATAATGCCTCAAATATATATATATGCTATACTGGATTGCAAGCACTGATTCATCAACTAAGTTTTCCATCTATGTCCCTTGTGCTGGACACAGCCTGAACTTGGTGGGAGTGAAAGCGGCAGAGTGTTGTCTACAGACTGTAAAATTCTTTGACTTTGTTCACCATCTGTGTTCCTTTCTCTCTCTGCTTCTACACACTGATGGAATGTTCTGGCATTATCTTTAGGAAAAGATGTGGTCAAGCGTCTGTCTGACATGAGATGGTCGTCACATTTTGATGCTGTTCATGCTCTGTATGGAGGTTTGAAGAAAATTAAACATGTACTGGATTCTGTATCAGCTGACCCTGAACAAGAAGTGAACACAATGCTAGAGGCAGAAGGATTGAGCGAGAAACTGGAGAACCTGGAAACGATCTTTCTGACAATTCTTTGGAATGACATTCTTGAAGCAGTGAACAAAACAAGTAATGTTCTGCAGTCAGAGGATGTGAACATACTTGTTGCCATGCCTTTTTGAGTCTCTGAAAACCTGTCCTCAGGAAATTAGAGACAAATTTAGTGAATACAAATTAAAAACCAGACGTAGGTCTCCAGATTCAGATTTTAGCTATGTGAAAAAACAGGAATGAAAGCAAAGTGTGTGTCTTGCTAGATATGATGGATCAGAAGAAGAGGTACTTCTCACTAAAAGTGCAAAGTTCAAGATAGAAACATTCCTTTCTGTTCTGGGCTCTTACCTTTGAGCTGACAAAACATGCAAAAGCTTATTCATTGATTGGGTATCTGTTTTCCTTCTTCCGTGAATTGAAAACAATTGGTTCTGATGTGATAAATGGAAAGTATAAGCATTTGGTTAATGTGTATCACAAAGGCTTTTATTATGCTAACCTTTTAAATGAATGTGTTCAGCTCTAGAACTACATTGTTGTTGGTGAAAATTGTGAGAATCTCCCTGCATTGTACAGAAAAATAATTTCAGACAACTTGAAATCTGTGTTTCCCAATGTTGAAATTACACTTAGAGTATTCATGTCCATGATGGTTACCAACTGTGCAGGAGAACATTCGTTTTCAAGACTGAAACGTATAATAAAATCAGCTTCACAGCACAATGGGGCAGCAGCATTTGAACTGGCTTTCACTTATGTGTATGTAAAATGACATCCGACCTCAAGACCAATGACTTCAAGTCAATTATAAAGCAATTCTGTGCAAAGAAAGTTTGCAAACTTTTATGTTGAACACTTGATTAATAATAAATATTTCATAGCAATTTCATACTGTGCTATCTGCATCTGTATAGTTTACTAGTTGTAGTATAATTTATTTGTTGAAATTTTTGTTTTTCAAGGCTAATGTTATATTGTTCAAATGTTTGTTGACTAATCTTTGCTGTACAGCATGTTCTTTAATGTTTAAACACTGATTTTGTTGGCAGTATCAATAAATATATGTTTAATTTTACCGGCCATTTTCATTTTTAATCCTGTGAGTGGTTGTGTAAGTAGGGGCCCCAGAGCATTGCTTTACTAGGGTGCCACTAATGCTGCTAAGACAGCCCTTTGGAGACTAGATCAGTGGTTAGAGATAGATTAAAGATGTGGGTGAGTGGTTTAGATATTCTTCTCTGCTGCAAGCTTTTGAAAGGTTAGAAGCAGATTATTGAATTTAGAATATTTACAATTTAACGCACATAACAGTGATTTAGTTTCATTGGCTAAAATGGTAGGAAATGGAAAGTAGCTGTGCAGGAGACTAATGGATAACATGATTGTGAGCTAATATTAATTTTACTGTTGGCTGGGCTGGTTAAGAATTTATTAGCGAGTTCTCTTTCTCTTTTTTAATAAAACAAAAACTTTTATTTTCTTTATAACGCAACATTCCTTTTATTAAAGCAATACAGTTATCCATTATATACTAAAAGGCATTCCATACAACCAGGAAATGATAGTTAGTATTTTGGATACTATCACAATATCAACTAAATTATTCCATAACTCAAACCTATGTACAGGCCCAATAGGAAGCGTTTATTCTCTTTCATTTCCTCCAACTTGTACAAGAGAGCTGACCACCATTTGTGCCTGGTAACCATCCTAATTCCTTTGAACAACCAGATTTTGAGTTTATACGAGAACAGTTGGAACCTGAGAAACTATCCCTCTAACAGTAATTTCCAGTATTTAAAGAGAAGCACCAAGAGCATGGGTGCTGCAGTCTGTATCCATACTCAAGATGTAACATCTAAACTCAGGGGCTTTCTGGGTATACTCTGCGGGCCTTCTTTGTTAGCCATCCCACTGATACTGCCCATTCCATCTCAGATAAAGGGGTTACTATGATCTCTGTTCTCCGTTTTAGATAGTGGATGAAGCAACTCTTGTGGGTATTTTCATGTAAGTTGATAAAATTCTCTTAATTTGATCCAAAGATTCCCTTCTTTCTCTTTGCTTAAAACCAACCTCAGCCACAATATAGGTCTGAGTTATTTTCCCTGTGATGAGTAAACCTGGTCCCTTAAACATGAGCAAAGCTGTAAATCCTGCCATCAATATGACTTCCTTCCTGTGTAGGCCAATCTGACCTCCACTAGAGCAACTCAAATTGATGTTCCATATATCTTTTATACAATAAATTCCTGCTGATTTCTATTCTTCCCACCATACCATCATCTTATTAACCTAATAAGGGGATTATTCCATTTGAAAGCAAAGGGGGTGGAGACCTGATTTTTCTATTTTGGCTTAGGTATCATGTTTTGACCATACCAATGATCTAATCGCCTGAGATCTCACACCTTGCAGTATCTACTGTTCACCATAAAAGCTGCTCATCTCTTCTGTCTCACACATAATTCCATCTTATGGATTTCAGGCCATATCCAAAAAGTAAAGGTAGTCCAAACCTTCCAGTTTGTACTGGTTGGAATAAATGTCCTTCTGCTCATCCAGGGGTTTTGCCTGTCCAAACATAATCAAAGACATTTTTTTTTTAGTTTATTAATATGGAGGAGAAGGCTGCAAGTAGGATGTGTCTAAGGATGAACAGCACTTTGGGGAGCACAAACATTTTAATCACCTGTTATTCTGCTTAGGCAGCACAAAAACATATTTTTCCATTTGACCAACATTGCTGTAACTAAAGGAAGCAAATTTATTGCGATTACCTCCTCCATTTTTGTCAACATTCTAAATCCCAATATATGTCACTTCTGTCATAATCTTAATAGAGAGATCCCTAGTCTTCTCCTATCATCTCAAAAACATTTCTGACAGTGGGAAAATGTGTCCCTATTAACTTAGAGCTCCATATATTTCTCCAACCTTTCTATTAACTGCAATAATGGTTCACAATTCTGTCTATCACTGATGCAGCCAACACAAACAGCACTGTTTATAAGGGGCAACCCTGTCAGGTACCATCTAACCATCTTTATGAGTGCTGAAAATACCCCATTTTGAACAGATCTGAGCTGAAGGGTTACAGAAAATCTGACACCTCTCAATAAATTCCTCAGGTATGTCATAGAGTTGCATTCCCTTCAAAAGAAAGAGACAATGTATTCTATTAAAGGCCTTGTTGACATCGATTAACAGTGTCCTCATATTCCTTTTTGACAACTGGGAATATTTTTGAAGAGAGACATATTTGGATCACATCAGGCCCTCCCATTCAACCCTTAAGAAAACCCAGATGAGTTGAAGGTGCTATTTTGTGGAGAATTTTTGTTGAGCCATCTAGCTAACACCTTTGCAAATATTTTAAAATCAGTTCTCAATAATGAAATAGGTCAGTAGCTGGCTGGTTGTATTGGATTCTTCCCCTCTTTATGCAGCATTATAACCTTGGTCCTTAGGGAATGGTCTTATGTGGTCTAATCTGGTGGTAAAGACCTTGTAAGGGTCATACCAGGATGTTTTTACACAGTTTATAAAACTTGGCTGAAGACCCATCTAACCCTGGAAATTTCTTTTAATGAGTCAAGTAAGAATTATCTATATTTGTCCACAAAGTTAGCAAAGAGAAGTGGATTTGTTGGTGGGTGAGCTGTAGTTGAGACTGTCTATAAGTTGTTTGATTTCATTCCAGGATTATTTAGATGTAGAGGTATAAGTGTGTTGTTTTTGTCATAGGATATGGTCCTTCAGCAGTGTTGTTTGCTATCCTGGCAAATGCCTTCAGGGATATCATGCAGATGGCTGTTTTAAGGATCCTTCTTCCAGGTATGCTAGGCATTATTTTTTCAGTTTTATCTGTTCTTTAAGGGCATCATTTAGCTATAACTCTTTGCTTAGAGGAAAGTGAAGGTTCTCTATTTTTGAGAGAGAATTACTGAAAATTTCAAGTGCTAAAGATCGGTCAGTCTGGTTATATATTATTCACCCATCAATTGTGTCTCAGTAGGTATTGAGCTATGCCTGCCTTTGCTGTGGAAAAGGCCTACCTGTTATAATTTCTGGGGGTGTGTTTAATATCCTGAAGTCCCAAATGGCAATGACTGCACAATGATCACTTGTTATCTGGTAAAACATCTATATTTAAGCATTTTTGGCTTATACTAAAATAATGAGGAGGTCAGGAGTTAAGCTGTTAGCAGTAATTTTGTTAGGTCTAATAGGTTGTTTGACTGGTTGTTCAAGGTTTAGTCCTTGTAGTCCACATTTATTTGATTTGCATGGGAACCAGTAGTATTTATAATGAAGTCCCCTAGGTTAATACACTTAGGGATAACCATGGGGGTACATGTGCTGAATAGTTTGTTGCATTTTTCTATGGTAGAGGGTTTTGGGATATATACAGCATCAATGTGCAAATGCTTGTATCACTCAACACTAGCCAACAAATCACAGCCAGGTTCAAAGCAATGTTCTCAGGGTATGATCAACCTGTTTGAACTGATTACAGGTAACTGTACACAGCTTCTATCTGCAGTTTGTTGCTGACTATGGTTTCACCCACACTACATCAAGTCCTCACTATCTGCAATTAAATGGTAAAGATGACAGACCAGTACAAACTGCCAAAATCTACTAAGACAAACAAGTCCTCACTGGGCTCTCAAGGTATATCAAGTTACTCCACACAATGCCACTAGAGTAAGCCCTTCATGGCTATCATTTGGAAGACAAATGTGAATTGACATGCCAATGTCAGAATCAAGTTTTGAACCTAATGTTATTCCATCTACTGTAGTTAGACGAAATGACCAAAATACCAGATGTTTAGAACTGATATCATTCTGCACATCCATGACCTATCCTTCAACTAGGCCAAGTGATCCACTTAACGTTAGAGGGGAGAAAACATGGAATAAAATAGGTTTTGCACAGCAAAAAACTACTGAGCCAAAAAAAAGAATGGCACAATGGTTAGATAAAATAGAAGACATATTCAATTGGCTCCTGATGAGTGTTAGCCTGAATGCCGTGTCCTGGAGTACTAATCAAATCACTTCAAAGTGAGAATAATTAAATTTATGTCTAACACAGCTTATACTTGTACCAGCAAAAGGTGTATCTTAACAAAACATTTGAGAAAAGGGTAGAAGTTTGAGTTGGACCATTCACAGTGACTCGGTCTATGGGAAAGAATCAGGAATAGGATATTCAGAGCTATGGACAATGGCTTTAGGAAAAAGCAAAAGGAAAAAAGAGGAGAAGGCCAGTGTAGCAACATAAGAATAGGAGGCTAACAAATAGACAAAAGACTGGGCATACATGAAGCATAAAGGTGATGGATGAGGCAATACAGATGGGAAGGGCAGCTAAAACTAAAGTTGCAAGGGGGTTAGCAGAAGGGAACAAGAAGAGTATCCTTGTAGATCATATGATATTGTAAGAGCATTTCTGTTACATACAGCATCATTGATCCTGTTTGATTGGTCATGCAGTACATTTGAATCCCCACAGAGTATATCACCAGGGTGAAAGGAGCCAGGGAAATGCCTGTTAAAATGCCAAGGACCCTAACTGTGATCCTGGGAATAGGGAATTTATTAATGTGAATGTGGACCAATATACATCTTAAGTCTGAGGTTACAGTACATCATAATATCCCCCTTAGTCTGTTAGTCTGAGATACATTGATCCTGGAGTTAGTATATATAAATACCATGGGTGTGGTAGGACATGTCTTCCCCCAGGAAAATGTTTAAAAAGTTTTAACAGCAAGTTTCAGAATTCACTGTTTTTGGTTAAATTGCAAGTTATTTTTAAAGTGTCAGCACTTAGAAAATAAGGTCCCATACTTTTGATACAAAGCTGGACCAAATTTCAGAAGGGTGAGTCCTAAATTGTAGGTGTACCAAAGATAGCCCAATTCATAAAGTTATAGGTTCATAGGTTCATACTAGGCTATCTGCCCTAGGGCATTTATAAGCCTAGCCAGAGTGTGTTTGGCTTTCGCCACCCATTTTAAATTTATTTTGCTATGCCCTTTTTCGAGGTTAGTATACTGTGCCTCTGTCTAACAGTGACACAGAAGTGATACCCGGGGTAAACCTACAATCTCCCATCCACTCATCAAGACTCCTCTTGAAGAGAATCAATGAGGGACTCTGCCTAACCTGGACTGGGATTTTATTCCAGAGTGAAGGGAGCCTCTGGGTTATGAATCTGTCCCTCCAGCATGTCCTACTTATTTCAGTGCTGAGGTTCAAGTCTCTTGAGCGTGTAGCTCGATGGGATTTGGATTTTTTGAGGTGCAGCATGTCCCTTAATTCCGGGTTGGACATGGCCTTATACGTCAGGCACAGATCGCCTCTGAACAGGTGGTATGCCACTGAGTAGAGCTGGAGTTCCTTTAACCGGGAAGCATATGGCATCTGTTTGAGCCCTTTGATCCTCTTGGTGAGGTACTTTTGAGGTCTTTCCAGTTGCTGCAGTTGTCTGGTAAGGTACATCCCAAAAGGGGCATTGTACTCAATTATGGGCCTGATGAGGGATGAGTAAAGAGGCACGATGACCTCCCCTGATCTAGATGTGAATCCCTTCATGATTAGGTGGGCTATATAAAATGTTTTTCTAACCACTTTGGCCACGTGGTTGTCAAATGAGAGATTGCTATCAACTTGGGTCCCCAGGTCCCTAATTACTTCTTCTGTACTTAATGGATTACCACCTGTGTGGTAATTTGTAGGCACTTTGTTTTTGCCAAAGTGGATGACTATACACTTTTTGGCGTTTAGCTTGAGGCCATGGCTCTGGTACCAGTTGTCTGTTTCTATGAGGCCCTTTTTGAGGATGCTTGTGTTGGCTGGAGAGTTGATTATGGTGCCCAGTTTGCAGTCATCTGTGAACTTGGTCAGCCACAGTCCTTCCATATTAGCCTGTACCTCCGAGAAATATATACCGAACAAGAGAGGTCCCAGGACTGAGCCTTGTGGGATGCCACTTGTAACTGGTTTGGAGTCTGACATGGCTCCAGCAATTCTAATCATGTGGGTTCTATCCTTGAGCCAGTTTGCAACCCATCTATGACATAGAGGTTTATATTTAAGCTGGTGAGCTTATCTATAATGCCCGAGTGGGGTATTGTATCGAAGGCTTTTGCAAGGTCCAGGTAGGCTGTGTGGACCACCTTCCCCTCGTCAATGGCCTTGGTGACTGTTTCAAAGAAATCAACCAGGTTTAAGAGGCAGGATCTGCCCTTAACAAAGCTGAACTGGATAGGATCCAGTGTCTGTAGGTCCCTAATATCTTTATTTATGAAGTCCATGATGATCCTTTCCATAGCTTTGCAGACCAAGCTAGTCAGGCTTATGGGGCGATAGTTTCCAGGATCTGTTGAGGCATCACCTTTGTGGAGAGAGACCACTGTTGCTGTACGCCACTCTTTGGGTATATATCCTGTAGTAAGGCTGAGATTGAACAGTAGTTTTATGTTTGGGTTTAGTTCTTCTTGGAGTTCATGTAGGACGCAGCCCGGGACACCATCTGGTCCCATTGATGCTGTGTTTTTTGCTTTGGAGAGGGCGGTTCTTACCTGAGCATCTGAGATGTCAGGGGGCAGCATTCTGCTGGGATAGATATTTGCCATTTTGGTGGGGAAGGGGGGGAGAAGTTTGCGCCGAACCTGTCAGCTAGGATGTTGGCAATGTCTGTGGGTTCGGTGTATGTTTTGTCATTTTGGACTAATTCTGAGCATATCTGGGAATTCCCACCCAGGTTCCTAACATAACTAAAGAAAGCCTTGTGATTATCCTTAGTGTCCTGTGCAATTTTTCTCTCGAAGCTGGCCTTAGACGATTTTATGAGTGCCCATAGTTTTTTGCTAATACTGATCAGAGATGCCTTCCCTTTTTGGGATTTTGCTCTATCATGTAGTAGCTTCCTCCTTCTATTGTATAGTTTGTTTATGGCTGGGGTCCACCAGACAGGACGCCTAACTTTGGAGGATTGGGTCTTGGTTTTATTTGGGATTGCATGATCCATGCATTCCAGAAGGTGTTCATAGAATGCGTTTATAAAGGATTCTGCGGTCTGGGCCGTATTTTCCACAGGCCAGGAGGCTTTGAAGGATTCCACCTCGGTTTTGAGGAGTGTGAAATTTGCTTTAGAGTAGTTTTTCACTGTGGTTTTCTGGGCAGGGCCTGGGGTCAGGATGTGAATATCTAGTGAGATTAGTTTATGGTCTGATCTTACCAGTGAGGGATACACTTCTGGTCTGGAGCATAGAGTCCCCATGTTGGTGATGATCAGGTCCAGTATGTTTTCCCCTCTTGTGGGAGTGGCAACAAGTTGTTCCATAGCATTTGAGTTTATAAATTCTAGGAACCTTTGGGCTAGGGTGTTGGAGCTAGAGTAATGCTCCCAATCTATGTTAGGGTAGTTGAAGTCTCCCAATATAATGGTGTTTGGAGAGACCTTCATATTTTCCAGTGTTCTCTGGAAGGCCGAGTGGGGTTCCTGGGTTTGGGAGGGTGGTCTGTAACAGGCTATAAACTCGAAGGCAGTTTTACCCACTGTTAGTTGCACATGTATAGTCTCTGATGCTTCGTGCTGTGCCACCAACCTGGAGGTGTGGGTATCTTTGACGAATATTGATACTCCCCCTCCTTTTGTGGTTCGGTCCAAGTTTTGGGGCTGAAAAACATGGTATGAGGTATAACCTGGTAGTGCTGGGGTGCTCTCGGGAGCCTTGAACCAGGTTTCTGTTACTGCACAGAAATCGATGTTCTCCATGCTAAGGAGAGTTTCGAGTGTGTGCATCTTGAGGTTTAGACTTCTGGCATTGAGTAGCATTACTCTTAGTTTCTTATCCCTTGTGATACCTATGGAGGTGGGTTTGCCTTTTGAGCCTTGCCTAAAACAGGCAGTATGGGGCTGGCAAGAGCCTTTGCCAATATCCGAAGCCCAGGGTGACAGGTGCAAGCTGTCCCTAGCGAAGCATCGTGGCTTGTCGAGCATGTCATCCCAGGCAGACAGGCATTGGATCCCCTTTGAATGACACCAATACTTAAGCCAATTGTTGAAATTAATCATCTTGTCTTCATATTGTGGCATCATTCTTGGTGAGGGTAAGATGCTACTCAAAGTCAGGGTCATACCGGCCTGGGCTACATGCTCAGAGAGCTCCTCTATGTCTCTTTTCATGTAGTCCAGGGAGGTACGTCTCAGGTCATTCACACCAGCATGGACAATGACTGAGTCATATTTGTATTTGCCTTGGAGTGACCTGAGTGCTTGTGTTATGTGGCGGTTCCTAGCGCCCGACAGGCAGCTCACCGTGACCTTCTCCTTGTTCAGCCTGGTGAGCGGGACGTCAGTGTGCCTGACGATAGAGTCACCTATTACAAGTGTATCAGATGTGTTGTTTAGCCTTAAGGGCTGTGACTGTTCAGCACACTGGCTTTGTGAGCTATGTGTTGCACGTGTTTTGTTTTGGGGTAGCGGTTGCTTGGGTGTCTGCTTTGGAGGTCTCTGCTGCTTAGGCAGATTTTTATTTAGAGCCTCCGAGTATGTTTTTGTGTGTTTATGTGTTTGGTTTGCTGTCGTGGTAGGTCTATGTGAGACTGGAATTGTAGTGAGTGTGGTTTCCTTCTCCTCCTGACTGGTTACGCCAGTACTGAGTTGTGAGAGCTTAGCCTCCAGTTTGGCTATATGGTTGCATCTCTCACATGTGTTCGAATTTGTTGGGAGGAGGAGAGGGTTGTCTGTGTACATGAGGCAGTTGTAACATTGCCTCAAGATTTCCAGATTCACCAGCTGGACCGGAGAGGAGATTGACAACTGACCTTTGGACATGCTAGAATAGTATTGGGAATTCCTTTATAATTGAAAAAAGGGCCAATGGGGAACAAAGTACTCAAGGGGAGTTTGTGAGGGTGTAGTGCTTTTAATTTTTTAGCTGACTTATATAATTGCTTTAGTGAGCAAGTGCCAGGCTTTAGAGTGGGAATAGGGTGTTTATTATGAGAACTAGATCAGTTCTAAGGGAAAAAGTGAAGAGCAGACTTTGTGGAGCCGAGAATGGTTTAAACCCAATTAAGCGGCGCTGCCGTGCTGCGCTATGCATAAAAATCGCATAAAGCAGCTAAAGCGGGTTTTATACAGGGGGACTTGAAAGAGCTAGAAATTGGCCCAAAATGGCCAATAGACTACCAGATTCTTGTGCTGGGAACACTCCTCCAGGGATAGATAGGCTGCTCCAAGCTCCCCACTGCCACTGGTGAACAAAGAAGCCTCCCTCTATCCAAGAAAGGAAATGGGCAACACAGGAACTTTCCAAAAGTCCAGAATACAGCAAAGCCTGTATTTGGACTACTCTAGGTCAGGAAAGACGGGAAACAATGAAATGTTTTTTTATCTTTTTTGCAACAAACAGCAGGAAAATGCAATAAATATGTAACACAGGCTAGCGCACTTGAGTGTGTAGCCTCAACAGGTAAATGCAACAAACAGGGCAAACTTTAAAAGTGCAGGTGCAAAAACAACTTTAAACAGTTTAAAACAGTTCAAGAAGCAGAAATACTTGCAGCTTAGCTAGATCGGACAGTCACCCAGGTAGTAGCAGGAAAAAAAATACTTTTATCAGGTTAGAAGTCGCTCTTTTAGCCTCTCTGCTGCTAGCATCACTCTGCAGGACCACGAGGAGCTTGGCTGAGTAGTAACAAGCGTACAAACCGCGCCAAAGTGGGTTTTATACAGGGGGACTTGAAAGAGCTAGAAATTGGCCCAAAACGGCCAGTAGACTACCAGATTCTTGTGCTGGGAACACTCCTCCAGGGATAGATAGGCTGCTCTAAGCTCCCCACTGCCACTGGTGAACAAAGAAGCCTCCCTTTATCCAAGAAAGAAAATGGGCAACACAGGAACTTTCCAAAAGTCCAGAATACAGCAAAGCCTGTATTTGGACTACTCTAGGTCAGGAAAGATGGGAAACAAGGATAATTTTTTTTCTTTGTTGCAACAAACAACAGAAAAATGCAATAAATATGTAACACAGGCTAGCGCACTTGAGTGTGTAGCCTCAACAGGTAAATGCAACAAACAGGACAAACTTTAAATTACAAGCACAAAAGTGTGCTAAAGCTGGCTTTAAAGCAGGGGGTTAGAAAGAGATAGGAAATGGCCCAAAACGGCTAATAAGCTACAGGTCACTGGGCTGGAACCACTCCTCAAGGGACAGAGAGGCTGCACAGAGCTCCCCACTCTCACTGGTGAACAAAGAAGCTTCCTCCTATCCAAATAAGGATATGGGCAACACAGGAACTATGACACAGCCCAGAGATCACCAAATACCCGAAGACTGGACTATTCTAGTTCAGTAAAGGCGGGAAACAAGGATTTTTTGTTTTTTTACAAAGTAGCAGAAATTAGGTACAGAAACACAGTAAATGCTTTAATTCGGCTAGCGCACTTGAGTGGGTAGCCTACCAGTTAAACTAAGCAAAAACAAACTTTAAAAGTGCAAAAAAACTCAGAAATACAGGCAGGAATGCAATAAAACAACTTTGCAGAGCTTATTTAGTTAAAGAAACAGAGAAGTCTATATATACAGAAAAGCAGCTAAAACACACAAACACTTGCAGTGCAACCTAGAGCACTTGAGCTGTAGCAATATTAAGGCAATTACAGTTATAATAAATGCTCTGAAATATACTCTATAGTTCCAAAATGTTTGAGAAGCACAGTCAGAACAGAAGGAGGTGCAGGCAAAAAAAAAAAAAGTTTTTTTTTTTTTTTTGAAAGGGAAAAGGAGAAACAGAAGACCTTATCAAATGTTCTCTCTGTACTAGGTAGAATGAGCTAATGACACTAGACTGGGAGGAGTGTCACAGATCAGATTTACAGTAGGGCAGGCAACTGCAAAGCCACCAAGTATAAGAGCAAGACACCAACTGGGCAGGAGGGTGGGGACAATAGCCTACAGCCAGTAGCACTAGAGAAAGCCACAAACAGATAAAGATTTGTAAAGATACAGAATGCTTTTAACTGCAGACAAATCAGTTACTTGTGCAGATTAGCTAATAGCAATAAAATACACTCGAAGACTAAAAAGCAGACAATAAAAGTGCTATATATTAATTGTTAAAAACAATAATCTGTATAAGTAATCGAAAAAAAAACAGAATACTTATATATCTCAGCTAACAGCTGCGGTCAACAACTCTTATCCACTCTGCTCAGTGTGTATAGACAGAAACCCTATCAAAGTTAGGGCTTAAATACCAGAAGAACAACTTTTTTTTTTACAAGAACACAAAAGAACCAGCCCTCCACTCTGTTCAGTGTGTATCTTATGGTCAAGATAGTAATGCCTGGTGAAAGTATATACTAAAGAGCAGGTGACCATTATGTCTACAGTGGAGATTTTCTTGAAGCAAGCAGCAGAGTCATCCATGACTATTGTGGAGTGGCCCTTCACCATAATATTTTCCAAGTGACTGTTACCCAGCTGATGGCAAAAGATGATGCAGTTTGCAGTCTTCTTGGGAAAGGGGTGAAATGGGTTGTTTGACAATTGAGTCCTGCTTTATCTAGAGGAAATGAGACAAATTATTGTTCTGTCTTCCTGAACACAATGACCCATTTCAGGTAAAATCTGAACTTGCAATGCACATCCAGAGTGTGAAGAGTTCCTTCTTCCTTGGTTTCTGCCACCAGTAGATTAATGGACTATATCAGGAGAAATTTGGAAAACACTATTAAGAAGAAGAATAAATTAAGCCTAAGGGGCTCATGATCTTTGTGAAAGATATCCATGTGTATGTTGCCTAACATAAAAGCTTACAGCTACATTATCCCGTCCGTCAGTTAAAGGTTCTTCTGAAAAGTGTACATCAGTGGTGCCAAATCAATGGGTTCAAATAGGGGACTTACAAAACTGCCAGTTACAAAATTAAGATCCCATGGAGGACAAAGTTCTTCAAATGCAGATGGAGATGTAATATTCCTTTTAGGAGGTACTTGACCAGCCAGTGCAGGGCCATAATCCTTCCCTCTGCAAGGTCACAAAGGGAAAATATTTGACAAGTGCACCTTGTCCACTGAATACTTGAGCTCCAAAATGTACAGGTGCCTGAGATACATCAGACTAACCTGCAAGCTGCCTGAATGGGATGGTAGAAGGTAACAATACTTCCAAAGGAAAACTGATTCCAGTTTGTGATATTGGCCTACTAAAACGTCTTCCTAGACACTTCAGCCATTGTTCACACCCCAAATAGAAAATCTGCTAGAACCAGAGAATGTACCCTAACAGACAAGTCCCAATATGAAACATTGTCACTTTGGTATTGGGGGATATTTCTGACTAGAATTGAAAGAGTTTCCTGTACCTAGAGGGACCCGAGAGCATAAAATCATGCCATTCTCAAAACTCATGTGGTACAAATATTAGGTTTAGGTTTTCTTCATTCAATACTGGATGAGGTGTTGGGTCAGAAATTACTGAGAGGAAGGCATAAAGTAATTTTCCATGCCTATGGAAGAAGAATGAGTCCACCATTACTTCTCATTTGCCCTCCTGCACTGAGCAGAATGTGGATAAGATCATATTCTTCTGATTGAAAAATAGGTAAATAACTGTAATACTCCACTTCTGAAAGACCCAGACTAGATTCGATCTCTGAATTCACAACTCTAAGAGAGGACTTTGAAGAGCAGATCACATACAGAGTTACTAGTTTATTCACTCCACATGTGATCTGTTGAGAAATAGAGATAGATGCATCTGTCTATTGCAGACTGCCACATGTGCATCACCACTCTGTACAGAAGGTTCATAGTGTTTTCTCAAGTGTACAGCCTAATAACCTTCAAGAAATGTAACCACAGTCAGCCCATATTGGAACTTATACACATCCACATATTTATCCAGGTCCATTTAAAAGTTGTCACAAAATGACACACAGTGAGTGGACATCTATTACAAAGGTGATGATATTGTGAGTCATGTTTGCTGTTACTGTTAAGAGATTTTCAGGATGATTGCTTTATTACATGCACTGGCTCTCCATTTGGTATTTTTTCACCACAGAGTCTTGAAAAGGTTTGGAGTGGAGGGGGTGGGGTTTGTGGCATGCAATATGAAGGGAAGGACAACTCACAAGAAGTAACATAATAATATTGAGAGTATGTTGGAAATGAAGCAGATACAGGGTTTGGGAGATGGATAAGAACAGGAATAGAACAAAAGAATCTGGAAATATTGGACATTTTTGGACTTTGATAAACTTGTAGGGGACTCTAAAGAATATGCCCTACTTCATGTCATTAATATTTGGAGAATAAAATCAGTAACTGGAAAACTGACAAATGTGGGAATACAAAGCAATAATTATATTTGTAAAACATGACAGAACAAGAAAATCTGGAAATACTGGACTTTTTTGGACTCTGTTAAACTTGTAGTGGACTCTAAAGCATATGCCCTACTTTGTCATTAATGTTCGGAAAAATACTCAGGAGAGGGGAAGATGAGGGAGAAAGTTAACTGTAAGTAACAAAACATTTTTCCTAATGGTACTATTTAAATGGTGCATTATTTTCTTTCTATGTTATAAAGTAAACATTTTCAGTTATTTTTAAGTTGAATGGGGATACTAATGTAAATAGATGCTCCTGTTGTTTTCTGCTTCACCTTTGCTTCTTTCTTTCTCCTTGTTCAGTTTTAAGAAAGGTAGGCAAGGCAATGTAAAAAAAAAAAGATCAGGTTAAAAGAGCATAACAAGAGAAAAATTAGTGTGCTTTTTCTCATTCTTGCACAGGAGAATGACTGGGTTAAGGCCATTAACTTAATCTAGTAAGTTTTAAGAGAAAGCAAGTAAATGAAAAAGAATATTAAATATTTTTTTTCTAATAAACAGTTTTGTGTCTGGTTCTCATGTCTCTAGCAGACAATCTGATAAAATACGGCTTGGAGGAAATGTTTTCTGAAATCATTCAAGTGTTTTTCCAGCTGATACAGCTATTTTATTTATTTATTTATTTTACATTTGTTTACGGGGATAGTCTGAATGGACACAAGTCCGTTCACAGTGGAGGCCCGGGGAGAAAAGCTCCACATTAAAGAAACATTAATTATACAATATGAAGAAAACAGTATAGAGTTATATGAAAAGTACAGTTTTGTACCTACCATACATGTAGATGTTCGAAGATCCACATTGCTGCAGTCATAACCTGTGGGTAGTCCGCTGTCCTCGGTCGGCCTGAATACCAAAGTGTTAGGCTGGCGTCGGTCATGGTCGCTCAGATCTGACGTCAGTACGCCGTGGTACTAATGCGCATGACCGACGCCATATCCTCAGTCTTTCTTGCCCCAGATGTCAGAAAGCCTTAAAAAGAAAGGCCATAGCCAAAAATGGAAAAACACCCAATCACCCATGTAGAAACAATAATTACACCACAAACCACACAGCCACCCCAAACTACAGAGGGGAAGGAGGGAGGGTAAATTGGACTGCAGCAATGTGGATCTTCGAACATCTACATTTATGGTAGGTACAAAACTGTACTATGTTCTTCATCTCACATTGCTGCAGTCATAACCTGTGGGTAGAATCCCAAAGCAAAGGTAAAGGGAGGTTGGCAAAATCATAAAGCATTGGGAGCTGCTAACATGCCCTGTAAAACTGCAGTGGCAAACCCAGCCCTAGATCTGGAATAAAGAGGGAGATGGTAATGTTTAGAGAAAGTGTGCACTGAACTCCAAGTAGCTGCTTCCAAAATATCCTTAGTAGCTACTCCCCTTAAAAAAGCAGTAGAAGTGGCAGTCGCCCTAGTGGAATGTGGTCTGATTCCAGCCGGAACCTCCTTACCATGATGAGAATAACAAAAGGCAATACAATGGCCAATCCACTTAGAAATAGTTTGTTTTGAAACAGGTTTCCCCTGAGAACCCAAGGCAAAAGAAATAAATAACTGTTGGGACTGCCTGAACCCTTTAGTTCTGTTCAAATAATAACGTAACTGCCTGTGAATATCCAAAGAGTGCAAAATTTTTTCCCCTTTATTTTGAGGATCAGCATAAAATGTAGGCAAATGAATAGATTGGTTTAAGGCCACATTAGAAACAACCTTAGGCATAAAGGAAGGGTTAGTACGCAGGGAGACCCTATCCTTATGAAATATCAGGAAGGGTTCAACTGCCATTAGAGCCTGTAATTCAGATACCCTTCTAGCAGACGTAATGGCCAACAAAAAAGCAGTCTTCCAAGACAAAAACTTCAACTCCGTAGTAGCTGCAGGTTCAAAAGGTGGTAAAGTGAGCTTTTCCAATACAAAATTGAGATCCCAGGAAGGAGTAGGAGCTCTACGTGGGGGTCTTATGTTCTTTGCCCCTCTAAGAAATTGCTTAAACAAAGGATGAGAGAATAAAGGTGGGTCACAATCATAGTGAGCAGAAATGGCTGCAGCATGAACTTTTACAGAGGAGAAAGACAAACCCTTGTCTAATAATTCTGTAAGATAATGAAGTGAAATACTCAAATTAGGCACAGAAACATCAAAGCTCTTTGTTTTGCTCCAAAGAAAAAATCTCCTCCATTTATCAGCATAAACTTTCCTGGTACTAGGCCGTCTGGCCTCCAAAATGACATTCAAAACTTGTTGAGGAAGCTGCGACCCCCCCAGGGTCTAAAACAGAATACGCCAAGCTGTCAGATGCAGGGATTGAATCCTGACATTGCGGAAATGATTGCTTGCCTGAGACAAAAGGTGTGGAACTGGTAGCAAAGGCCAAGGAGGCTCCTGTACTAAACTCCTCAGCAGAGGGTACCAGTGTTGACGAGGCCAATCTGGAGCTATTAGAATCATGCAAGGCTTGTCCTGTCTGACCTTCAAGAGCACCTTGGGAAGAAGAGGCAGAGGAGGAAAGGCATAGACATGAAGGTTGTTCCAACTGAATGATAGAGCATCCACTTTCCAAGCTTTTGGATGAAATAGCTTTGTGCAAAACTTTGGCAGTTGGAAATTTAGTGGAGAAGCGAACAGATCTATGTCTGGAGTCCCCCAAGCCACCGTCAACTGTTGAAATACATGAGGATCCAATTTCCACTCGTGGGGATCCACCATCTGTCTGCTCAAAACATCTGCTAAGGAGTTCTGTGCTCCCGGCAGAAACCTTGCCTGAAGAGTGAGATGCAAACTGAAAGCAATTTCCCACAAAATCATAGCTTGTCTGCATAGAGGGTACGAATGGGTTCCCCCTTGCTTGTTTATGTACTACATGACTGTTGTGTTGTCTGTTTGAATCAACACCTGTCCTGGTTGAAGTAGATCCTTGAAAGCCATCAGGGCAAATTGGACTGCTAACATCTCCTTCATGTTGATATGCAAATGTTGTAGTCTGGGAGGCCACGTGTCTTGAACCCATTTTCCATTGAAGTGTGCTCCCCAAGTCATGTCTGAGGCATCTGTCGTTAAGATCTGACTCGCCTCTGGTCGGGTCACAGAGAGTCCCTTGTTTAGGTGACATTCCTGAGCCCACCACAAGAATTCCCTTTGGATGCAAGGTATTATCTGAATGACAGTGTCCAAATCGTGGCAGTGTTGAGTCCATACGCTTTTGAGATACCATTGTAGCTTCCTCATATGCAATTTGGCATTGGGAAGCACCAGAATGCAAGATGCCATGAACCCCAAGGCCTGAAGGACTGTCCTTGCAGTCAGCCTGGACCATAGAGACAATTGCTGGAAGTAAAGGGCAAGATTTCTTTGTTTGTCCGGGGTCAAAAATGCCATCTGAGAGGCTGTATTCAGTCTCACACCCAGAAAGCACATGTCCTGAGAGGGTACTAGACTGGACTTTGTTTCGTTCAAAGAATACCCTAGGCACCTTAACACTGCCATAACATACTGAAGATGGTGAAGTAACTTGACTTTGTCTTGAGCAAGAATCAGGCAATCGTCCAAATAAGGATAAATTTGAATTCCCCTTAATCTTAAGAAGGCTATCACCGGAGCCAGGACTTTTGTGAACATCCTGGGCACAGTAGATAAGCCAAAGGGCAATGCAGAGAACTGATAATGAGAAGTACCAGCCCGAAAACGCAGGAACCTCCTGCAGCTGGGCCTGATAGGAATGTGAAGATAAGCCTCTTTGAGATCCAGAGTTACCATCCAGTGATCTTTGCCTAGCAGAGGCAGAAGCTGCTGCAAAGTTAACATCTTGAATTTTGGAATGTCCAGGTATGTGTTGAGAATAGACAAATCCAGAATTGGCCTCCAAGTGTTTCCTTTCTTTGGTACAAGAAACAGGCGAGAATAAAATCCTAGGCCCACTTCTGTCGGAGGGACCCCCTGGATAGCCCTCATGTTTAAAAGTAAAGAAATCTGTTTGTGAGCCTCCAACTTTTGCTGAGGAGGAACGTCTGGCATGCCTTTGAAAGGAGGCAAGGTGTGAAAATAAAACTTGTAGCCTCGGTCTATAATGTCCAACACCCACTTGTCCTGGGTGACTAAAAGCCAATTTTGCCTGAAAAGTGCCAACTTTCCTCCCAGAGGAGCTGCCAGACAGGAGGGATCTGGCAGCTGGAGATGCAGGTCATTGGGTCTGTTTACAAAAAGGCTGACCCCTGCCCTCACCTGAAGAATGTGCAGGGGAACTCCACGTCCTAGGCCTGAAAGAACCCTGAGCATGAGCTCTGCCCCTACCACGTCTAGATCTGCCCCTAGACTGTAAATCAGAAGAAGGATAAGCCCATCCCTTAGCAGGCCAATTTCTGCTAAACTTAGGGGGCTGCACCTGTAAAAAATCCTTAACTGTCTGCATGGACTTAGCTTTGTCTTCCATTTTCTTCAAAACTGACTCCACAGGAGAACAAAACAGAACTTCAGATTGAAGGGGAGCATCCAAAATTCGAGCTTTAACATGCTCTGACAAATTCTGATCCTTAAGCCAGGCATGCCTATGAATAACTGATCCAGTGGCAGCCACCCTGGAAGAAGCCTGAAGAGCATCAAAACCACACTGCAAAGAATGCTTACCCACCTGATCAGAGGCATGAACTAAATCTTGCAATTCCTTACACTCTATACCTTCTGCCAAAGCATCTACCTTAGATTTTAATTGACTTAAGAGAAAATTCTGGTACTTCAGCATATGAAACTGGCAATTCAAAGCCCTCATCGCTAGAGTGGAAGAGGTATACACTTTTTTACCCGACCTATCCAAAGCTCTAGAATCTTTATCCAGAGGAACTGGATTCTTTACAACAGAAGCCCTGACACCCTTAGGTCCCTGGCTAATAGTTTCTGGGTCAGCTCTAGGGCTCTTATACAAATATTTATGAGCCTCTGGCACTCTGTAATACCTGTCTGGCTTGACCGGGGCAGGAGGCAAAGAATCAGGATTAAGGGAAGCTTCAGAGAAAACATCCTGAACAATATCCAAAACAGGAGGAATAGCCAAGGGTCTATGCTGTGGTAAAAACAAAAATTCCCTAAGCCTCTTTCGAGAATCTGAGAAATCCTGACCTTCCCACTTAAAATGCTCCCTCATGGAATGCAGGGTTTCAGAAAAAGAAAAATCCTCTGGAGGGGAAGCAGAAGGACTAGAATCCTCTGCATCTGAATCAGAATAAGGAGGAAAATCCTGAATGTCTTCAGCCGAAGACTCCGAATAATCTGAGGAATGCTCCAACCCTTCCACCTCTGGCTCCACCCTAGGCCTCTTATCTGGAGGGGGCATAGAACCCCTGATTAAGGTAATCAAATCCTCTGCCATTTTCAGCATATGCTTTTTGGGTACAGAACTTGCAGAACTAGGGCTGACGCCAGAGGAAGACAGACCAGGCCTGACCTTGGAAGGTGCCTTAGAGACAGAAGCAGAAGGCCTAACCACCTTATGCAAAGAAGGGACTACAGAGACCTGAGAGGCCCCCTCAGCCTGACCCGACTCCTGAGAGGCCACATCCTGCAAGATTAAAGGCTCCCCCTGAGATTCAGCTAAAACCTCGGTTGGATCCACAGATTCCACCGTAGTTTCCAAAGAACCGGCGTCCGTAACGGACGACTCATCCTGCTTGGACTTTAACGATTTTTCCTTATGCTTCTTAGCGGTAGCGGGCGTCGGAGGATCCGACGGCATATTGTAGTTACACAGCTTACCGAAGACAAGTCTTGCACAATCTAACCTGCGTTTAATGGTGCGCTTATTAAATCTAGCACAAAAGCGACACCCGACTACGTCGTGTTCAGGCCCCAAGCAAGGAATAAAGAGAGAGTGGTAATCCCTATGAGGTATCTGTTTCCCACAAGAAATACAATTATTCACTTTTTCTGACATCCGGATTTAACTGAGGCAAGAAAAGACAAAAATATTCCCCAACGGGGTACTTAGCCCAACTTGGTCTTCGGTCTGAAACTCAGAATACGAAAATTTCAGGACGCCGAACGGCACTCGCAAACGCTGCTTCTGCTTCGGACCATGCGGCAAGAAAGACTGAGGATATGGCGTCGGTCATGCGCATTAGTACCACGGCGTACTGACGTCAGATCTGAGCGACCATGACCGACGCCAGCCTAACACTTTGGTATTCGGGCCGACCGAGGACAGCGGACTACCCACAGGTTATGACTGCAGCAATGTGAGATGAAGAACATCAACAGAAGACTTACATACATCATGAACACATATATACAGTTTAAAAACCATCAGCTTAGTTTTTTAAGACAGTAGCATATATAACAGTAGGTATAATAGGAAATACGGATTTATAGGGTGGAAAAAGAAACAACAGAAGCTATTATGTAATGCTATAAAGAAGACAAAATCAGACAGCACTTAATAGAACCACAGGCTGTACCCTGGGTCGTAGAATGGATAACCTTCCTTTTTGGTTAGCTCAAGTGTGTGTGTGTGTGTGTGTGTGTGTGTGTGTGTGTGTGTGTGTGTGTGTGTGTGTGTGTGTGTGTGTTTGTCAACTTGGAACATTTGTTCCTATTAGTAGGGTATAACTTCAATATTTGAAGATGTACATAGTTTTGTGTGATTATTATTAAGTCAATAGGTTTTAGGGGGTTATTGGATGTGTGTGTATTTTTGTTTGAGAATTTTCAATAAAACAATGTTCTGTAAGATGTGACATAGGCTCAAATGGAGATGACAAGAAACAGCTGTATAAAAGATTAACCTGCTAAACAGTACATGCATGCAATACAAAAGCTGGAACTAGATCTTTAACAAAAGAACTTTTATACATAAAAGGTGAGAATAATAATTTCTCAAGAATGTGAAGCATTCTATAATGTCATTAAACATTAATGGTCTCAAAGATAAATACTAAAACAGTACTGAACTATATTAAAAATGTAGAGTGAAAATAGTTATGATACAGGAGACACTCTTGGAAAGAACTGAACATGTGAATTTGATAAAGAAAGGTTTTCAGGATGGCTATTCAGTGGAATACCAGGGGCAAAAGAAGACAGGAGTACTTATATTAATTGCAAGAGGAGCTCCAATAGTAATAGAATATGAAAAAAAAAAGACAATGAATTATGGTACAAAATCGGACTTGCCTAGACATACTAAAGCCTTGCTGAGTCTAATTATGGTGGCTGCCAAAAATGCAATTACTAGAAAATGGAAATCAAAGTCTAGATCAACTTTACAAGAAGTAGTGAATATAGTAACAGAGATAAAACAACTGGAATTGTAATCTTTAGAAAAGGGAAGGAGCAAACTGCATAGGAAAAATGTGAATTGTGGGAACAATATATGCAGAGCAGGAATGACATTTAAGAGGCAAGATCTGAATGAGCCATATAATGCTTAAATGACAATGACTGGATGGTTTATAAGTGATATACAATGTTTGCAACTACAGTTGTTTCAATGGTGTCTGTGATGTAAACTGCAACTAAAGTGGTATCATTTTGTATGATTTTTCATTTATATAAATGTAAGATTGCCTTTGTCATATGTGAAAATTTAATAAAGATGTTTTGAGAAAAAAAAATAATGGCAGATTTGTAGTACTAAGGGGCTGCTGACAAGGGAGGAGGATTACACTGGCATGTATTTATATTCCACTGTAAACTGCTATAATGGAGCTTGAGAAAATTCTGAGAGAAATAATCAGCTTTCAGCAAGGAGAATTACTTATAGGTGTGGACTGGAACTTGATTTGCAACAGTGAAAATGTGCCTGGGGGGCCCAGAAGGGAAAATATAACAAAGGAGGGTAGATTTGTAAAGAAATTATGAAGGGTTCCTATTAAATTATCGAATGTTTCAAAGTTCAAATGTCATATGGTTGACACCATATGATCGAACTTTGAAAAGTTTGAACGTGAAAGGCAATGGCTCCATATGCACAGAATGGGAACATTTCCCTTTTCTGCACTGAAGTGCGGTCTCGGACTTGGTATATTTAAGTAGGATGTGTGTAGGGGGTGCAGGGGCCAATATCAAGCTCGCATTAGTCAAAAACTCTCGAGCCAAGGTCCTACCCAGAATACTCTGCTCCCTTACCTCAGATCGAGTTTGCAAGTTGATACATAAAAGTAGAGGCTACCTCTGATCATAACAGACCTACCAGAAAGGAGTACATAAGATCAACCAAGAACCTCCGGATGGGGGACGGAAGGTGGGAAGTAATGAATGAACGAAGATCAACAACACAGATGGAACGTTATGGTAAGACATAACTTCTTTATCTGATGTTGTTAATCTTTGTTCATTCCCCACTGATGGGACAGAGTCCACAGCTACCTGTATTCCTGGGTGGCCCTCATGGAAGAACATTCCTGAGCACCATGAAACCAAAGGAAGCTCTACCTCTGGAGGCCAAGTCCAATTTGTAATGAAAAATAAAGGTATGAGGTTTGGCCCAAGTTGCAGCTGAGCAAATATCATTGAGGGAAGCCTTAGCATGGAAAGCTGCAGAAGTTGCCATAGATCTTGTAGAATGTACTTTTACTCTATGAGGCAAGGTGAGATTGTTTTTGTTGTAGATAAAGGTGATACAATTTCTCAACCATGAAGCCAATGTAACTTTTGATACAGGATGACCCTGTCTAGGTCCAGAAAAAGCCAGAAAGAGTTGGTCTGACTTACGGGTAGATTTTGTTCTGTCCACATAAAATTGTAATTGCCTATGAACATCCAAGGAGTGCAAGCAGTACTCTCCCTTGTTAGAATGGTTAGGAAAGAACACTGGGAGATCAATAGACTGGTTGATAGATCGCTCTGACACCACATTTGGTAAAAAGGTAGAGCTGGTTCTCAGTGATACCCTGTCCTTATGGAAGATAAGATAGGGAGGTTTGATGCATAAAGCCTGAAGTTCTGACCAATGTGATTGCAATCAGAAACAACGTTTTCCAAGAGACATATCTTACATCACAAGAGGATGCAGGTTCAAAGGGTGGAGCTGTTAAAGCTTGCAGAAACAAAGCCAAATCCCAAGGTTGTACAGGTTCTCTAAAGGGAGGTTTTAGGTGGATAACCCCTTTCAAAAAAGTCTTACAGAGTCTGTGTGACATAAGTGAAGAATCTTGAAAACCAATATGAAAATTTGAGATGGCAGCCAAATGTACACGGCTAGTAGAGGCAGACACCCCAGAGTGGAAAAGATGTGATAAGTAATCCAATACCACCAAGACCAGGGCTGACAAGGGGTCTGTTTGCTTATCTGCTTCCCATAGAGAGAACCTCTTCCATTAGTTAAGATAAATTAGTCTGGTGGACAGAAAATGCATGGCAGCGGTTATCGCTCACTTAGATGCAATAAGAATATTGCACACAGGGGACGAAAGTTTTTCATGCCTGGCAATCATAGGAAGTGAAGAAACCAAGCTGTCAGTTTCAGGGTTGTTAAATTAGGGTGAATTAGACCCTGCAAATGGGAGATCAACTTTGGGGATGGACTGAGGATCCACAGTTGATCTAGCAGGTGAGGCCAGAGGAAGGGAAACCAGACTTGTTGAGGCCAATATGGAGCAATGAGGATCACTTTTCTCTTCAACTGTCATGCTTTCTTTAGAAATCAGGAGATGAGGGGAAGAGGAGGATAGGCATAAAGAAGACCCGAGGGCCAAGCATGGACTAGAGCATCCCTTGGTAACTGTCCCTGAGGGGGGATCAGGGAAAAGTAGTTGCTGCACTTGTAGTTGGTTGGGGAGGCAAATAGGTCACAGCAAAGCCCAGCAGTGAAAGATTTTTGCCGCTACCAGAGGATTGAGGGATCACTCATGAGGCTGTAGAATGCACCTGCTTAATTTGTCCACTATCACGTTGGAGCTCCCAGGAATGTGCACTGCAATCAGAAAGCAGTTGTGAGATATTGCCCATTGCCATATTCTCAAGGCCTCTCGGCATAACGGGTAAGATCTGGTGCCCCCTTGTTTGTTGATGTACCAGACCACTGACATGTTGTCTGATTGGATTGCAATAGTCCCTAACAGAAGGATGGAGTGATGGGGGGGGGGGAGTGAAAGGGCGAGACCATTGTTGGGGATTTTGAGACGTCCACCAGAGTAAATATTGCTTGCATCTCCGAGTCACACTTATTTGAAAAGACAAAGGGTGTTGCAGAGGGTACCACTGAGTGAGAAGTAGCCATTGAAGAAGTCCCATGTGAAATCTGGCTAGGGGAACTATGGTAATCGAAGCTGCCATTGACCCCAATAGCTGAAGTTCAGATCAAGCTGGGGATTTGTGGTGACAGAGCAGTGGCTGAACTTGTTTTCTTATTCTCTGAAGTCTGTGTTCTGGAAGGGATGCTGTGCAATTTCGCATGTTCAACAGTACCCCTAAGAATTCCAAAGACTGAGTTGGGGTTGTGTTGGATTTCTCCCAGTTTATAGTGATACCCAGGCTTCGAGCTGTTAAGAGAGTATACTGCAGGGCTTCTTCCAGTAGACACTTGGTGGGGGCAGTAAGGAGACAATCGTCTAGATATGGAAACACCTGGAATCCTTGAAGTCACAAGTGAGCGATAACTGCTGCCATGCATTTTGTGAACACTCTGGGGGTTGTAGAGATACCGAAGGGCAAGGCTCAAAACTGGTAGTGACTGGCTCCTATACAGAAGCAGAGGTATCTTCTTGAGTCTTTGTCCATTTTTATGTGGTAATACACATCTTGAAGATCTGCAGAGCACATCCAATCGTCTTCTTCCAGAAGAGGAAGGATAGACTAAATCGTGACCATTTGGAATTTCTCTGTTTTTACAAATTTGTTTAGTGTACTGAGATCCAGAATTGGTCTCCAGTCCCCTGTCTTTTTTGGGGGGTCTATATTAGAAGACCAAATGTTTAGGTGGTTGAACACCTAAACACTGATCTTTTAATATCTTAAGCAAAAAACGGCAAAAGACCGATTTAACGCAGGGAAAGATTTCCCTTGGCTGTTCACCAGAGTTTGCTATTTCCCTACTGTTGAGTGATTTCAGAGTTGGTATATTTAGTTAGGGGGGTGTGAGGGGCACAGCCCCCCATGTCAGGGGGTGTGGGGGGCCAGGACCCCCACTTAATTTAGATGTAAAATAATGTTTTTTGTGTTGTGGCCGAGGGACGTGTTTCCCTGGGACGTTCAACATTGTGCAGTTAGATATTAGCAGATCAATGCTTAGGTGTTCGATCACCTAAACATTCGGTCTTCTAATATAGACCCTTTTTTGGCACTAAAAAGAACCTTGAGTAAAATCCAGATCCTATCTGGTCTGGGGGGACCATCTGGATGACTCTTTTTTGTAGCAGCTTTTTGATTTTGTGTGCTGCTGTTTCCCTTTGAATGGGTGGAACGTCAGCTAATACTCTTGATGAGACTGGGCAAAGATGGAAGGGGATGTGATAGCCTCTGGATATAGTCCATTGTACCCAAGAGTCATTTGTTATGTTTTGCCAGGCAGCAGGGTACAAGGAGAAATGACCCCCGACCGCTTCCAGAGGTGAGCAGTCAGGCAACACTTCAGGAGTGCTGATAGGGTTGGCCAGAGAAAGAATCTCTGGAACCCCAGTTTCATGGACCTCCTCTGCTCAGAAAGGGGCATCTTCCACTGGAGTTTCCACCTCTGCCTCTAGGGGAAAACTTGGAAAGAACCCTGTGATTTCTTGTGCCAGATCTTTACACTCCTCTGATTTCTAGAGTAGAATCACTGAGGGGTGGAGTATTTGACACCAATGCCAGACAAATTCTTGCCATCTTGTTTGCACCATGCCAGCATATCCTTGACTTTAGGGCCAAACAAAGAAGCAGCCTCTATAGGAAGGAAGCCTTAAAGGAGTCCGCAAAGTCACAAAGACACATCCAAGCATGTCGTCTGGTGACAATACCTGCACCTGCCGCTCTAGCCACCCCTTCCATTGCGTGAGAAATAAGACGCATGGAAGAGTTGGAAATGGACTCTAGGGTGGTTATCTGAGAAGTCACATTATCACAGATTTCAACAGAAACAGCTCCTGCCAAGGTTTCAGAGAGCTGGTTGATAAGATCTCACTGAAGCCTGGTAAAATGTGCCAAATAAATCAAAGACCTTACGGCGAAGGTCTATGAAGCAAACACATGCTTCCCCAATCTGTCAATCGCCTGGGACTCCTTGTTGGGCGGATGGACAGTTTGGCTGTCTTCTGCTAAATCCTTCTTAGTAGCAGCTGCCACCAACATAGCATCTACTGGGAGACCACGTGACCAGTGGGGGTGTTTGGTGGGGGGTAATAATATTTTATCTGGCCTCCTAGGTATCGCTTTCATGGTATCAGGAGCCTTCCATGCATGCTGCATGATGAGCTGGATGAGCTCATCGGCAGGTGGGGTGACCCAGGAGGTAGGGGTTTGGGCACGAAAAGCCTGCAGGAATACGGATTCCTCAGAGGAAGGATTAGAGGGCTTCCAGTCACCCCTCTATCAAAGAATCTTGAGGATGTCACCAAAGGACACCTCATCAGAGGGTGACTGTGGGGACCCTTCCCTGTCATCAAAATCCGTATCTTCAGTCAATGACACCTCAGTGGAGTCCATGTGTTTCCTCTTACATGATGCTTTGCGGGGTGCTTCCTCAGTGGGAGGTTCTGGGGAAGACTGCAAAGAGGGGATCTCCTGAGGAGGAGAAACATGAGGCTCTTGTACCCGGTGTCTGGGAGTTGAAGCTTGTGGCAGTTGCGGCACAGAGGGGGGAGATGACTCCAACCAATGAGCTTTGCCAGCGGAGGCAAGCGCCCTCTCCATGGCCTGGAAGGCTGGCCCACCCAAGGAGGGATGGGAGCCCAGAACCGAGCACGACAACCTCGAAACCAGGGTCACACCCCGCCCCTACAAGCCCGCCCCCAGACCAGGAGTCTCAAGAGGACCATGAACCATAAGAGAGAGAGCATCCCTGGAAGGTGCCATAGAAAAAATCAGCATGGAGCCAGAAATGCACTCCCCAATGGCACAGCCATTGGCATGAGAAGAGCCCATTGCCCAGTGCACCGAAGGCCACAAGGACGACTCTGGTTCCAAAGTGAGATCCACTATTGGAGTCAGAGGGAGGGAAGCTGCTGTCAGAGTAATAGCCTTCGAGACTTGAGTGGAAGTTGAAGGAAGAGTATATGTTGGAGTTTGAGGCAAAATACGCTCACCTGAATGAGGGAACATGGACTTCGATGGTTGAGAGAGAACTCTGGCTACAAGCAACTGATCAAGAAGCCGCAACACATCCTGCTCAGAAAGACTCTTGGTTGACCTCATGGAGAAGGCTGATGGTGATTCTGGCCTTTCCAGGAAAGGACTATACTGACTGCTTGCAAAAGGATCCAATGAAGGGGAATATTTGTTCCTTGCTAATTCAATAGGTGCAGAACTTGGAGCAGAGGAAGTCTGCACCGAAGAAAACAGTCTGGAAAATGTCTGCACTGAAGGTGTCAGCGCCATGGTAGTTGAAGGTGTCTGCACCATAAAGGCAAAGGTCTGCCCCGAAGGGTACGGTGCTGTAGTGGAAAGTGTCTACATTGGCAATAAGGACGGTGCCGAGAAGGACTGCACCGAAGTACATGTTGGTGCCAAAAAATTCTGCGCCGTGGAGTATAGAAGAGTCATACTTGGAGCCGAAGGAGACTGAACCTGTATTGATGGTGCCATTAGGGGTTGCGACAGAACTGTTGGAACCATAGTTGTCTGCACCAGGAACTCTGGTACCGATATCGATAAAGGAGACATGGCTGTAGTCAGGATCATTTGGGGTGGTGCCGAACCTGGAGCCGACAGGGTCACAGGTGGCAGCACCGGAGTAGTAATCAATTTCACCTTCTTGTGAGTCAACTCCCTATGATCTCCAGAGGGAGAAGAAGGGAGTGACTTTGATGAAGAAGAGGAAGAAAGCCTCTTGCAGGGTTTAACAGGAGGGTGTGAGCCCTCTGACCCAGAACTAGCCTCAGAGAAAGGAGACTTGAGGAGACCTTTCAAAATGAATTTATTCTTCCTTTCATTGAGAGTCCTGGTAGAGAAGGTTTTACAGATCCCACAAGGAGGATTTACAGTCAAGTGGGAGACATTAAGACAGTAGACACATAAGTCATGGCCATCGGAAAGCAGTAACTTACAGCTGCAATCCTTACACTGCTTGAAACCAACGGAACTTTTCTTATCCGACATAGCTGTTGTGGAGAAGCACAGTAGCAAAAGGAAGAATAACGTCTACCCAAGAAAAGGGTAAAAAGAGAAAAAGAAGGATTACCAATGATGGTAATGGGGAATTACCACAAGGTAAGGAAAGAGGGTAATAAAGGGAAAAGACTAAAGGGAGAGAGTCTAAAGTGTGCGATAGGGTAGGAAAATATTAGAATAAACTTTTAAGAAAAATTTTGAGTAATAACAATATATATATAAACTGTCAAAAAATTAGACACTTAGCTGAGAGAGTGGCTTGACACAGCTGTTCAGTAATGCGGCAAATGAGATCTGAGGTAACAGGGAGCAGAGCATTCTGGGTAGGACCTTGGCTCGAGAGTTTTTGGCTGACACGAGCATGATATTGTCCAGCTCAGTTCCGAGGACGGAGCCACTAACCCCATCTGTAAGGAATGAATGAAGATTAACAACATCAGAGATTCAAGTTTCCCTCATATGTTGTTGAACATATGAGGTTCGAAATTTTGAGTATATAATATAAACCCATTATGAAGATATTTGCTGGAAGATGTCAGTTCAGTACTAGGAGTGAATTTACATATTATTCCCCAAGATACAAAAACTGAGCTAGGCTAGACAGAATTTGCATTTTACAGGAACATGTGCATTTAATTGAAGGTTTTGCTACGTACCCAGTAGCTATTTCAGATCATGGGCCAATAATAACTAAAATAAAAACACATAGTAATGAAATAAAAATGAGACAGTGCTTTCCCACCTATCTGTTGAAAAGAGAGGAATTTAAGGAATGGGTAGAGAAAATTATTCAGAAGCTATTACAGAAGACATAAATTTCTTCTGAAAATATACAGTAGCTAGTGAGTGGGATAAAATTAAAGTGGAGTTTAAAAAATATGGTGGAAATAAAATAAAGGGAGATATGGTTAAGAAGTAACAAGAACTATTTAGTGGGATTGACAAATGTTAAAGTATTGCAAAATATGAGGAATCACACAAAACAAGAAAAGGAGCAACTGCAGAATGCTAAACATAAGATAAGGGATTATCTCGATAATATGGATGAGTTTGGAAAGATTGCTGTTAAGCAACTGTTTTTTTGATAATAACTCTAGAGCACAAAAATTTTTAGCATAATGACTCAGGCAACAGAAAGTACAAAAGGCTATCACCAAGCTTAGGAATCCCATAATAAGGAAGATAACAAGGGATTCGCAAGAAGTATTAGAAATATTTCAGAAATTCTATGAAAGTCTGTATAAAGCAGAGAAATATGGAAATCAAGAAAAGGTACAAATGGAAATGTTTATGGAAGAATTAAATATGCCAAGGTTAGATGTAGAGGAGGCTCAAATATTAACAGTTAGGATCGTAGTAGATGAGATAAAATTGTGATGTATAACCTATCTACAGGAAAGTTCCCCAGAAATATATGGTATTCCTGTGAAAGTTTGGTAGCTAGGAGGGAAAAACTGAAAGATTTGGAAGGTTTTGCTTAACAGTATTTTAAGAGGGGGAGAAGTACCAACATCCTGGAAGAGCGCAGTGGTAGCTGTAATACCTAAAGAGTTTAATGACCCATCAGATCCAGCTTCATGTAGGCTCATTTCAATACTAAACCACAATTATAAAGTGTTAATGTCTATAATGACTAAAATATTGGCAACATTAATAGATATGGATCAATGTGGTTTTGTGGAGGGGAGGCAAACATCTGACATTAACAGAACACTGATGATTCAGAGGAAGCAGAAAGTAAGAAAATACCACTGTTGTGGGTGGGTCTTGATGCAGAGAAAGCATTTGACAGAGTAAGCTGGGACTTTATGAGCAGAGCAATGGAAGCATTTGCATTGCATGATAAAATTATAAGGTTAATTAGGAGGATATATGAAGGATCAGAGGTGGAAAGTAAAGTGGGTTGAGGCCTCTCTAATAATCTCTACTTGATTGGGGGGAGATATATATATATATATATATATATATATATATATATATATATATATATATATATATATATGTCTCCCAAATACGCAACAAAGTCTAGAAGATTTAGGATCTTTGCTTGGAAGTGTTTACATAGGTATTTTTATACCTCAAATAGACTCCAAAGAATTTTTCCTCAGGTAGACAGCAAACACTGAAGGTGTGATGGGGAAGAAAGATGTAACTGGGAACATATTTTCTGGGAGTGTAATGAGATAGCAGACTTTAAATATTCCATGCAAACTGCTTTGTCAGAGATACAATGTGAGTAGATTACTGTAACTAAGGAAATCATTTTTTGAGCTATAATACAGAATTGAAATTCTCTAGACGTAGTAAGGCCTTGGAGAATCTAATTATGATGGCTGCCAAAAAGCAATTACTAGAAAATTGAAATCAAAGTCTAAACCAACTTTACTAGAAGCAGTGAAGATAGTAACAGAGATAAAACAACTGGAATTTGGATCTTTAGAAAAGGATAGGAGCAATTTACATATGAAAAAAATTGAAAGTGTGGGATCAATACATGCAGAGGAGAAACAAAGTTTGAAAAAGGCAGGCTTTGAATAAACTATGTAATGGTTGACTGACAATGACTGTCATCCCTCCAGCCTCCAACAGTCACAGTTCTGGTGGTACAAGGTCACTGTTTAGTGTAATATAAAGAAAACTAGCCTGAATAAATCTTCGGTGGTGTAACTAGACCTGCCAGCAGAACTACCCATGGAAACTTGTGTACCAAGCCAGGGGAAACTTTTTGGCCATCTGGAGTACAACAAAACCCATTTCGAGCCAAACTATTAAATGTATGTCATCTGTTTAAATTTTCCACTTTGCTATAATGCTGTATATTTCCACGGCCTTTTACATACCACCAGAACCTGCAACTGATCCCTTAACTTTTCCCTAGTTTTTGACTTCCAATCTAACTCAAGCCCTATAAAGAAATTAATCATTTCCTCAACTCTTACATGGACTTTCAACTGCCACCTAGAATGAACTTTATGTTTTACCTGTAGAATCCCTTCCAAACATAAACACCCAACGCTGTGCTTCCTGTAATTCGCAAACAAGTTTCCAGTCCCATCCTTAATTATATCTCCCATTAAACACACATATTTTTTTTATTTTTATTCCAACACAACCTCTCTAAAACTATCTACTATATAAATAACCAGTTCTCCTAGCCCTGTCAGTGATTACAGTGAGTAACCTAGTTGATGTTCTCAAGCCATACTCTACCTGTACTTCAGGCTGCTTGAATTCATTTTCTTCTACTTACTGATGGATTTTGATAGCAACGCTTACAAAGGTGTTTCTTCCCTGGTGTACTCCCTCTCTCCCTCTAATTTGCTACTCCTGCCCTCCCATGATGCCTTGCACTGTTTAAAACTCATTAACTGTTGTTTGGTGCCTTCTCTTTGCTCTCTCATCCCTCCAGCCTCCAATGGTCCCAACGGTCACAGTTATAGTGGTACAAGGTCACTGTTTAGTGTAATATAAGTTACTATCTTACTCAACTGTGAATTTTTCTCTATTGTTCATTGTACTTATCTTTGTGATAGTTGTCCAGCAAATGTCTTCATACCTTTAAACGGTGTCTGCACATCTTACTTTGCACTTACGTGTGCGCTTAGTTTTCTGGTGCACATCATATTATCCTGCAATGGTTCATGAGTTATCTACTCACATCAAAGATATTATACAATTCTAGACATGCCTGTCCCCTCCTCATATTGGTGTTCCACTATATAGTTGTGAGCATCACGCTTTTATGTTTAATGTGTCAAAATGCATGTTTAAGGGTACAGTGTTCCTCCTGGATTTGATGATTGTTGAGATTTCCTGCCTATACCCTTCTCTTGGTGCTATGTTTTTAATATACTTGCAATAGCGCAACCAGATGATCTTTGCGAAAGTGGAAACAGTCATCATTATTGCTGTTGTGCTACTCACGTCTCACCAACGCTGTGCTACCTGTAATTCGCAAAAAAGTTTCCAGGCCCAGCCTTAATTATATCTCCCTTTAAACACACAAATTTCTATTTTTATTCCAACACAACCTCTCTAAAACTATCTGCTATATAAATAACCAGTTTTCCAACCCTGTCAGTGATTACAGTGAGTAGCATATCTGAAGTTCTCAAGCCGTAATCTACCTGTACTTCAGGCTGCTTGAATTCATTTCTTCTACTTACTGATAGCTTTTGATAGCAACCCAGACCAAAGTGAAATATTACCTCTCCACTATGATATATATTGCCTAGACAGAGCTAGCAAAAAAAGTGGATGTGTTGCAATCATGTACACCGAGCACCTCAACCTATTCCCCCAGCCTATATTTCAGCCTACTTTTCATCCAGCTGAACTATTTATTCTTAAAGGTCACCTCAATCCCCTCAAAAAATTTGCCATTGCAGCTATACACACACATACACACACACACACACACACACACACACACACACACACACACACACACACACACACACACACACACACACACACACACACACACACACACAATCTCTTGGTAACAACATTCCCATCCTCGAATGTGTCCTATCCTGGATCTCACTGCATATCCTCTGTGAGTCTAGGGGACGGACATAAATACTGACTGACATAAACTATTTACAACCTCCTCTAACCCACATATCAATCTCCATGGCTTCCATCACCTTATCACAACTCCTGCTTATTTCAATAATAATACTAACTGCTCCTCCTTAGACTGGATTCTTATCTCTGATCCTACCCTCTATCATAACCCCAGCACCTTTCCTAACTCCCTAAGCAACCACCTCTCTACTCGAGTTCTAAGACACTCCTTTCAAATACCCAAGTCCCACCACTACAGAGAATGTCGCTACCTTTCTTCCTTTAAGGCTGAAGCCTTTAATAATAGGCTAGGTTCTATTAAATGGTCCTCCCTAAAGTACCTTCCACTCAACTACGTAGTTCTCTATTTCAATCACACTTTTCTGGATATCCTTGACTCTATGACCCCTCTAAGAAAAATTAGAGTCAAAACATCTTGCACTCCTTAGCTCTCTAAAGACACCCTCACTCATGAAAAAAAGAGACAAATATTGGAAACAATGGCTAAAAACTAAATCCACAACAATTTTCCAAAAATATAAAGAACCTCAGAATCTTACAAAAAAAATATCAATAGGAAGAAAAAACTATTATAATAACCAATTTATTTATTTTATTTATTTAACATTTTTTGACCGGGAAAGTCCGACTAGGTTCCACAGATCCTGCTTTCAGCGGAGGCCCGGGGAGAAATGCTCCAGAAGCATGTCTTTAGAATGTGGGAGGAAACCGGAGTACCCGGAGGAAACCCACGCGAACGCAGGGAGAACATGCAAACTCCACACAGAAGGCACCCCAGCCAAGAATTGAACCGGAGAACCTCTTGCTGTGAGGCAACAGCGTTAACCGCTGCACCACTGCACCGCCCAGATTCACCCATAATTCTAACCCAAAAAAATTCTGGCACTCCATCAGTAAAATCTTGCACCCTGGTGACCCTACCCACCCCCAAATCCTACCATAACAATACCCCCCAAGAAACTGCTACCTTACTCAATACCCACTTCATTGAATCTATTCAAAAACTAACTCAAACCTGCCAGTCTCACAACCTCTCTCATACCACACACATAACAAGCAAGAACACCCCTTTCTCTCTTAACCCTATCTCCACTGCTTACATAAAATCCCTTCTACTAAAACTAAAAGCATGCTCTCCCTCTACAGACACCCTCCCCACTTTCTTAAACTTGAAGCCCACACCATAGCCTACCTTGTCTCAATCCTACTAAACATATCTATCCAAAAATCCACTGACCCAATATTTGGAAATCTTTCTACACTGTACCACTGCACAAAGGAAGTAACTCCACAGATCCATCTAACTACAGACCCACTTCCATTCTCTGTCCACTTTCTAAAACCCTTGAAAAATGTATTCATAACCAGGTTCTTAAGTACCTAATAGATGGAAACCTGCTGCCCCATTCTCAACCTGGATTCAGGCCTAATAACAGCACTTCTACTGTCCTCCTATCCTTCACTGACACTGTTGCTGTAGCCAGGAACAAAAATCTTCTTGTGTCTTGCCTCTTCCTCAACCTTTCTAAAGCTTTTGATAATGTCTCTCATTCCATGCTTCTTGCCACACTAACTGAGCTCAACCTCTCACCCTCTACTATTCACTGGTTCTTGAGCTATTTCTCAAACAGGCTCCAGTCTGTCAGATGGCAAGCCACCTGTTCCCCTTTCCTACCTATCCAGACTGGCATCCCTCAAGGCTTCGACCTTGGTCCTCTCCCCTTCAACATCTTCACTAATTATCTACAATCCTCCTGCACCACTTCATCCCTTATACAATACACTGATGACTCAACTGTCATCTCTGTCTCAGACATCTTCAACTTTCTTTCCATCACTCAAAACACTTTTCTCTTCTGTGAACAAATGACTAACAGAACACCAACTTATACTTAACCCCAGAAAGACTAAACTCCTACTATTCCTTCCCAAATCCCTCTCCCACCATAAATCCGCCTTTACCATTTCTTCTGTCGATAAAACCCTTATCAAAGCAGACACACACACCAAGCGACTCGGTAGTATAATCGATGACCAGCTAAAATTCAACATCCGTATATAATACTGCATTAAAAAAACTAACCTGAAATTGGGCCTTCTCTATAGAAATAAAACAATTCCTAGCTCCTAACTTCAAACCCACTCTAGCACAAGCCTTCCTCCTTCCCTACTTTTTCTACCCCTCTCCTACCCTTACCCATCTCCATTCATCCCTACTAACCAAACCTGAACAAACCTACAACAATATAGCCAGATACGCCTGTAACCTACCATACAAATCACATCAGTGCCTTGCCCTGAAACAACTCCAATGGCTTGAATTCTCCCAGTTCCTGCTTCTCTCCCAGCTGCAGCTCACACACTCCCTACTAAATAAACCTTTAGCCTGCCCCCTCTCTTTTTTCCCTAGTATCCCCTTATATCCCAGCTCATTCACTTCTTAACTCTGACTAGAACCTTCTAGATATTTATAAACCAAACAAAGATATTGACAAACTCCTCTACAAAAACTCAGTGTCCCAAGCTTGGAATATGCTTCCCCCTAACATCCGTAACACTAATAGTACCATCTGCTTCACAACTGAAGTCAAAAACGACTTCCTGAACTCAAGATCCTGCCCTTGCCATAATCCTCCTTAATTCCCATTACCACTCCAATTTACTTTTCAGAATATGTTGCTTCAATCTGTAGAAAATTCTATATCACTATTATGCTAACATATAAAGGATATATTTATACTGAGTTGTAACCTTTATTTTCATTACTTTCCCATGTTTTTGTACTTTTGCTTTCACCCATGTTCTTCTTCACTGGATGTATATTTTATGTACTATATTTCTCTGTTTTTTTTTTCATTTTTTTTTTACATTGTATTGTTAACTTTTGTATTATTTGATTATATATTTTCTAGTGTGTAACTCATTTGATTTTGTATACTGGAGCTTCTCTCCTCGGGACTCCACTGAAAACAGTCCATTTGGCTCATTTGGACTAACCCAGTTAACAAATGGCAAATAAATAAATATTATAAATAATGTATAAGGTTTGCAGCTACAGTTGTGTTGGCATGGTTTTTAATGTATAATGTTTGCAACTGCGATTGTGTCAGTATGGTTTATTTTCATTTATATAAATGTAAGATTGCCTATGTCATACGTGATCATTTTTTTAAACAAGAAACATGTTTATTAAGTTAAGTGGCATAATAATAAGAACAAACACAGCTTTTAAGTTTGCCAGAGTAATTTAAGTACTTCATAGGTAGGTACTAGGCTATCGGCCCAAGGGCCTACGTAAGCCTAGCCAACAAGGTTCCCTGGCTTACACCACCCAAGAAAGTTAATTTCCTGTGCTCCTGTCGAGCAGAGCCACAGAAGTGATCCCCGGGGTGTATTTCCTATTTCCCATCCACTCGATTTTTCTTGAAGAGTGCTAATGAGGAACCTTGCTTGACATGGATGGGTAGTTTGTTCCAGAGTATAGGAAGTCTCTGGGACTGGAATCTATCCCTCCAGCATGTCCTGTTTATTGTGGTGACAAGGTTTAGGTCCCTAGAGCATGTAGCTCGGAAGGATTGGGATTTCTTTAGGTCTAGCATGTATAACAGCTCTGCATTTAACATAGCTTTATATGTTAGGCAGAGATCTCCTCTGAGTAGGCAATATGCTACAGAGTAAAGCTGGAGTTGTTTGAGACAGTCAGTGTAGGCATCTGTTTGAGGCCAGTAATCCTCTTTGTGAGGTACTTTTGTGGCCTTTCCAGCTGCTGCAGATGTGTTGTGAGGTACATTCCAAAAGGGACGTTGTACTCTATAATGGGTCTAATGAGTGCCAAGTAGAGGGGAACAATGACCTCTTTTTTCCTGGATGAGAACCCTTTTGTGATGAGGTGTGCCACATAGAAGGATTTCCTGACTACTGTGGTGATGTGATTATCAAAGGAGAGACTACTGTCCACCTGGGTCCCGTGGTCTCTTATCACACATTCGGCATTAAGTAGACTGCCATTTATGTGGTAGTTCATGGGTACAGAGATTTTACCAAAGGGGATGAAAATTCACTTTTTGGCATTGAGCTTGAGGCCATGCCTCTGATACCAGGCATCTGTCTCAGTGAGGCTCTTCTGTAGAATGTCCACATCATTTGGGGACTTGACTATGGCTCCTAGTTTTCAGTTATCTGCGAACTTCTTTAGCCAGAGGCCTTCTGTGTTAGCCTGTACTTCAGAGAAGTAGATACCAAACAGGAGAGGTCCCAGGACTGAACCCTGTGGTACTCCACTTGTCACTGGTTTGAAGTCAGATTTGGAGTCTGCAACTTTTACAGTGTGGGTTCTGTCAGTGAGCCAGTTTGCGACCCATCCTGTGATGTAAGGATTTATACCTAGTTTAGTGAGTTTAGCTATAATTCCAGAATGGGGGATGGTGTTGAAAGCCTTGGTGAGGTCAAGATAGGCTGTGTGAATCACCTTACCCTCGTCTACGGCTTTGGTGACTGCCTCAAAGAAGTCGATCAGGTTCAGAAGGCATGATCTGCCTTTCACAAATCCGAACTGGGTGGGGTCCAGAGTTTGGAGGTTACCAATGTCTTTGTTTATGAGTCCCATGATGATACATTCCATGGCCTTGCAGACCAGGCTCATCAGGCTAATAGGGCGATAGTTCCCAGGATCAGTGGTGGCTCTCCCTTTGTGGAGTGTGATACAGAAAACTAAAATGCAGTACAATCTGTATCATTTTCAGCTTCAGGCCAATGAGGCCCGTAATTCAGCACTGATTATATAGATAGACAAATAGATTACGTACATATATTTACCATTCAATTTATCAGATTCATTTTTATTGACAAAATGAACTAGTGCACGTTTTATCGAAAGAGTGTAACTCTGAATGCTGGACATGTTGATGCTGAGAACAACGTCATTTCATATATTGTGTGGACATGTTGACGGAAAAGCAACATTTCTTAAGTTGTATAAGGTTTCCTTGCATGTGCAAGCATAAGGTTTGTTTATTAATGCTGAAAATTTCTGATATAGTGAATGTTTCAGAATTAAGACAGGAATATGTATGTGTCTATATATATATATATATATATATATATATATATGTGTGTGTGTGTGTGTGTGTGTGTGTGTGTGTGTGTGTGTGTGTGTGTGTGTGTGTGCGTGTGTGTGTGCGTGCGTGTGTGTGTGTGTGCGTGTGTGCGTGTGTGTGTGGGTATGGGATTAGGATTACAGAAAGGACTATCTAAGGGGAGAAAGTTGGTAGAGTTTTTGTATGTGGGTGCAGTGTAGTGCTATTGTTAAGAAAACATTTTTGATAGGGTAATGTCTAGGGTTGGGGTTAGGGGCTACTGTAGAGTAGGGTTAGGGTTAGGATTAGCACAAGTAAACATAAAGATGGACAGGGGAACACCAGCAGTGATTCCTTTCTCTGAGAGATTTCTCCCTTTTATGTGTTTGTGTACTCATGCAGTTGGTTAGTTTCAGGGTTATTAGGTTTAACATTACATTTAATAGAACAAGTATGTTGTTTCAAGTATTAGAATAATTATGATTGAAAAACAAAATAGTCTTCTTACAGACAACAGAGTCAGTGAACATATGGGCATATCCAGTAAAAAGTCTCCCTCTCCTGGAGTATAGGTAACAAAAAAGCTCCACACACACCTGTCTAACTCCACCTCCATCCCCAGACAGAGGGTAACAAGTTCATGAGCATATGGTACAATGATTCTGATTCTTTTTTAAATCTAGTATAATATACAATATGCTTTCTTCCAGTCATCCTAATTGCTATTCTTAGCAAATGAACAGACCTAAGCAGACATGGTGGGTGGGGACATGTTTCTTATGTTAAATATTGTCAGTGGCTTTCTTCAAAGGAGGTAGTGTACATCTTAACTGTTCTTACAAGTGCTTGCACGATGTAGCAAATTCTGGCACCTTACAGGCAATTTAATGTGACCTCCTCTTTGTTCATCCTAGTGAGTAGTACATCAGTGTGACTCACTATGGCATCACCTATGAGAAGGATATTAGACTGCGTAGTGGTTTGCCTTATGGGCGTTTGAAGTTAGTCTGTGAGACTCTTAAATGTATGCTCCAAGGTAGGTGCTGCTTGTGTTGTGTGTTTGTGAGATCTTTGAGAGTTCTTGTTTTTTGGTTTGCATTTAGATGGCCTCTTTTGTTTAGTTAGCTTACTTTTAAGAGCCTCAGCATATAGGGGTCTATGTGTTTAGTCTAAGGTGTGTGTGGCTGGCTTAATGTGATGCTGTGTGGCACTGACAACCTGCTTGTGTTTTGTAGTGGCTTTGTGTGAGAGCTTAGCCTCCAATAACATTATATAACTACATCTCTCACACTATGGCAGCTTGTTTAAGAGTACATGGTTGTCAGTAAACATGAGACAATTGTTACATTGTTTCAGGATGCCCATTTCAACCAAACTGGCTACAGAAACAGTTGGAAAGTACAAATCCATGGTTCCAGTTGCAATGGCCTGGAGAAGGAGTAGCACCTACGAGATTAGGAGTTGATTAATCAGAGTGCTGTCTAAAATCGAACAGTACATATCTACACATGAAAAGCACCAAGCCATTTTGCACAAACCAGTACTCTTCACACAACTGCTGATTATCACTGCAAGAATGCCAGGAGTCCGTTATATATAGAAAGTGATTGTTCTTAGTGCCTACATTTATATAGTGCACGGTTAAATGAAGGTAACTTATAAGAACATAGAAAATGTAAAAATATGGCTAATAACAAAACAGCACTTCAAGATGGTGTCGATTACTTGTATGTCAGTGTTCTGTGATGTGATGTTACATATTAAAGCTAATACGTCCAGTTGCATCCTCAAGCTAATACTGTTATGCATTTAAAGTACAAGCTTTCACACAAACATAGCAGAAGCAGGTTTGCATGAAGCAATATATAGATACATCTACAGAAGTAAAATGTTCATATTTGCAAATGAGTTAGCTGGGTTTTGCCAAAGTAAGACAGTTGTGCTCACAAAGTAATAATCAGTGGATGAAGTAGCACACTTTTTGCAATACCTTAGTCCTCCCAAGTTACTTGCTGATAATTAGTCCTTCTCTCCTCAGGGACTATCATACAGACAACCATCAGAGGTTTTGTGGTTGGGTGGAAAATGGAAACGGAAATATTATCACGTAAGAGGAACAAGCTGTCACGCGACATGAAGGACTACGAGAGTGGAGTCTTATTTTCATGGCAACGCGATACTTCAAGGAGCAGATCTAGGGTTCGAAAAAACCCGCGAAACCAACGTACTCAGCGCAGCATTTCGGTATCTTCAGGGGAACGAGAAAGAACTCATATTAAAAATGTGACTTTTTCTAGTTCTAATAATGGACCAAATGATTTAGTTTGCACGAATGGCTCTTCCCCTAATACTCTTGCACCTGATACCTCCTTTCAGACCAATAAATCTGGTCGAGGGAGAAATGGGCGCAAGGGTAGGAATCGTTTTAAGGAATGAGCGTGTAAGTAATTTATTTGATGAGAATTTATGTTTGGTTAACTTGTCTAATTTGAATATCAACGAGGCAATGAACTCAGTATTATTGAAGGGAAGCAAGTTTGTACCAACATTTTTTCCTTCATTGAGTGACATTTATTTTGATCTTAAGAAATTTGTAAGGAAATTGTATCTGAAAGTTTTTTTCTATGATAGTAGTTTAAATACAAGTGTTAATGAAAATCTAAATGGTGAAAGTTTCAACACTGATGTTCATAATATCTCTTTGGAAAATATTGAAAATGATGATGAATTATTGAATCTGTCAATTTATGACTATGAACATGTTGATCTTGATTTAATTCAAGAAGATATAAACAGTAATAGTGATGATGGTGAAATATTTTTTACTGGTTATGGTAAATTGACTGTTCCACCTATGGCATCTGAGAGCAATTTACACCTAATATAAAGGTGCCAGCTATTTCATCTTTTTTCAAAATAGTATTTAAAGAGATATCGAGATTAATGGAGGATTTGAAAAAAGCATTTAAATATTATAATTTAAATAAAGAGGAATGGAAAGCTTTAAAATATATGGAAAAAAATGAAAACAAAGTTTATCTTTAAATGTGAAGTTAAGGGTGGTAATTGGGTAATTTTGAACAAATCAGATTATTGTGAAATGGTCTCTGACTTATTAAAGAATCAAGATGAATACCTATGTTTAAATAGTGACCCAATTATTGAGTTCAATAGTGAACTATTAAATCTTTTGGAAAGAGGGGAACGCTTAGGTTTCTTAAATCAATGTGACATAGGTAAATTATATGTCAAAAACCCACTGACGCCGATCCTTTATGCATTACCCAAAGTACATAAAAGTTTGACAAAGCCACCAGGGAGGCCCATAGTTTCAGGTAGGGAATCTTTTTTGAGTAAAGTTAATATTTTTTTGGACTTCCATCTGAAAAGTCATTTATCCAAAATTCCAGCTCATATTTCTAATACAGAAGATTTATTAGATAAGATTAGTGGAATTAAATGGAATTGCAGTTACTACTGGGTAACGATAGATGTGCAAGCATTATATACCAACATTAATAAAAGGTGGGGACTTGAAGCTGTCCAAACTATGTTGGGAGAAGGTCCTAGAACTTCATTTCTAATACAATTGTTGGAATTTTGTCTTTGTCACAACTACTTCTGCTTTAATAAAGATTTTTTTCTCCAAATCAAAGGAACGGCTTTGGGGGCTGCTTTTGCGCCCTCATATGCCATCCTATATATGGATTTTTTTGAGAAGTTATATATTTATTCAACTTCTTTTTATCAGAAAAATGTAATTTTCTATAAGCGATTTATTGATGACCTTATATTAATATGTAGTGGTGAAATTTTTGAATTTTTTGAAGAGTTAAATAATAATGTTCATGGTTTAAAATTTTCTCATGAAATTGACAGAAATAAAATTAATTTTCTAGATATAACTTTATTTCATGAAGATGGGAAAATAGGATATAGACCTTATAGGAAAGAAACTTCTGTAAACATGTTTTTACATGCAGAAAGTATGCATCCTGGACATTTAATTTGGTCCCTTCCTTCTGGTGAATTTCAAAGGATTTACAATCACACTAGTGATGTGAATGAAAGACAATTAGAATTAAGTAAAGTTGAATCCAGGTTATCCAAGAGAGGTTATAGCCATGATCATTTATTACTTTCAAAAAATAAGATATTAGGAATTGGAGATTATTTCGTGTATGAACATCACCACAATATTGTATATAAAGATCTAGGTGCATCGATAACAGAAAAAAATAACATTACTAGGAGAAGAACAAATAAAGATGTCATAAAAACTAGTGAATCTAATTTATTTTTTGTCACTAAATATTCCCCTGTATCCAATGAAGTGTGTAATATTATAAGAAATTATTGGCATTTGATTTGTGAGGATGAAAACATAGGTGCAATTTTTCCTAAACATATAATTTTTTCTTTTAAAAGAGGAAAAAATTTAAAAGAGATACTGAATTGTAACTTCTTTAATAATATTAAAAAGTCTAGTAGTGGTAATACTGAAGGTACCTTCCCATGTGGTCAATGCAGTGTTTGCAGAAGGATTATTAATACAACCAACATCAATGGAGTATCTTTTAAACCTAGACACTTTTTCAATTGTAAATCAACAGGAGTAGTTTATATATTGGGCTGTTCATGTCCCAACATGTGGTATATAGGTCAAACAAAAAGGATGGTCAGAGTTCGAGTTTTGGAACACATAAAAGACATTAGGAATAAAAATGAATATAGTCTACCAAACACTTTCTGGAGATACACAAGAGTGATCACAGTAGTTTGAAATTTTGTGTGTTGTGTAAACCCTTTTGTAATAATGGGGGTCGATTGGTTTATAAGTTGCTTGAACTAAAGATCAGGATGATCCTTAAATTCAATACGTTGAAGCCACATGGTCTCAATCTAGAATTAAGTATATAATACCTATTAATCTAGTTAGCTTAGATTTTTTATATAGATTAATTCAGGCAGTGTTGATAAATCTGATTACATAGGTTACTTGTTCAGACTTTTGGACTTATGAGAAATTAATCTGCTAGTCATTTGATTTATTAGACAGTAATAATAATTATAGAACAGTTATTAAATGTCACTTTGATACATTTTCTTAGCAATTTGGTAGTTACTTAAATTTTTTCTCCAATGTACATTATGTTAAAAAAACTTTTTGGATATTGTTATATATTTACATATATCTTATATTAATTTATAAATACTTATATTAATAATATATTAGTTCAATAATATTATGTAGTTTTTTGATAATATTTTATTTCAAATAAATTTGTCAGTTTTGTATGTTTAAATATTGGCAGAGCACTTTAAATGTGTTTAAAAATGTTATAATTGATTGATTGGTGCTGATTAACTTTAATTAAAGTTGTATAAATAATAGTTAACAGCACCGAGTATTTTGTGATCCATTTGAAGGTGAAAGGCCGAGGTACCAGATCGCAATAAACGTTTGACTGGCATGGTGCTAGTGGTTGTGTGTTTTGCTACTGTTTTGTGGTTGGGTCCCTAACCATCCCACCTGGATGTTGACATGAGTAGAGATGTTTTATGCCCTCCCAAGGCATGTGCATGCTCAAAAGGGCTACCTCCCCATTTTCAAATTTATGTATGTATTAATGTATGTATTTATTTATTTAGTTATGATTTGTTAAACTGGGTAAGTAAACTGGTCTGAAGACCATTTTTAGCCATGACATAAGTTGTTAGGACAAAGACAAGTACAAATAAAGAACAGATTATATAAAAAAAAATATTACATAAGGTACAGTACAAACTGCAACAGATAGTTATATCAATATTACATTATTATGGTTAAATATAAGCTGCAAAAGAAAATTTACAAGATATTAAATAAACATGGGTTTCAGAGAAAGACAGCAGAAATAACTTTAGTATAGCTATTACTAAGGAAATATACAAGACTTACTTAGACGCTAAAGTACAGGTAGGCAATACACCCATACAGTACGTAAGTTGGTTCTTAAAGCAATATGTGTGATACAAACTATAACAATGGAATCAAAATTACAAAGATTGCAAGAACAAAAGCCATCCCCAACCATTCTCTTATAAAATCAGCAGCAAAAGATGTGTCAAGCCCCCATCCCCTGGTCTTGCAGCTATTGTCACGCAAAGGAACAATTTGGGACAGCCAGTAACACCACTTCATACCTACACTGTGACTGTCAAGCTGTTGTAAGCCACTCACCCTAATCCTCCAATGCCCAGCTCTTCCAGTGTCCAAGCTGCTAGACAAAATTAGGTCATCTTCAGTTGTAGTCAGGGTTTCATCCCTTTACACAACAACGATAACTAGCATACTTAGATAACATCTGTTAGAGATGCTCTTTGGTACTGGATTCTAAAAAGACAATGATGACATCATATTCATTTTGGGGGAGAAATTCTCCTTCTGCAATTAATAATTTAGCTTCTTTGTTCAGAAGCCTGGATACCGACTAGGCTGATATGAGTTTGGTTAGTCTTTTAGAGTTAAAAGCAGCTGCTTGGTGCACCAGTGCAGGGCTGGATCCAGCATAAAGTGGCCTAAGCAATTGCCTAGGGCCCACTGCTGGATGGGAAGCCTTAAACATAAAAAAAGAAAAAAAAACTGTCTCACCTATCTTCCAATCCCTAACCCTGATTACCTGGGTCTGCTTTTCACTCAGTTCCTCTGTTGTGCTCTGTTTTCTTCTCTTTCATTGGCACAAACATACAACATTCAAGCCAATGACAGAGACAGAAATAGAGACTCATTTCCTGGAGCTAACCATTAGTCTTTTTAAGCTATTATGGCTGGACTGTTAAAAACTTAACAAATGCAGTTCAGAAGCTCAACGTATGGGTAAAAAACTAATGATTTGAGCCAAATACCTTGGAAACAGGGACCTCTGGTCTAAGCTCAATGTACGGGTAAAAAAAAACAATGATTTCAGCCAAATACCTTGGAAACAGAGACCTCTGGTCTAAGGCTCCACTATACAGACAAATGAACCTTGTAGTACCCTGATCAGAGGAGTGCATTATGGCAATTTAGTCAGTCATTATTTTTATAGCTTCTTATTGTAACAGAAATGCAACCACTCTTTTGATCTCTGTTTATGCCAGCCATCAGAATTTCATAATTAAAAATTACAAATCAAAACCGCAAACTGATAAAAGGAACAGTCGGGAAGGTCCAACTGCTTATCCAAGAATGTATTTATTAATCCAAAGTTAACTTTGGATTAATAAAAACATTCTTGGATAAAAAGTTGGGCCTTCACTATTGTTCCTTTTATCATAATTTCATAATTCTTATTATTCATAATGCAAAATCTCTCTGTCCTTTTTTTAAATCTGTTTGTAAACCCTCTATTTAGACCACTGTCTCCTTAAGTGACTTTCTCAGAATCACACAGCAGGCAACTGGAGATAAAACTAATCCAGCCTTATCATTTGACTACAGGAAGCAGCTTATTAAAGTCTTTCCTCTGTGCTAACTACCAGACATTCAATAATGCCTTTATTTTCTGATAAATCCTTGAAGATTACATGCAGTCAATGATGCCAGTCATTACAGTTTCATAGTTCTTCTTCATAAAATGCATTTTAATGCAAAGCCTGTTCTGTTAACTGTTTTATGTGAATTAGACTAGTCTGCCTCTTATCTGTCTCTTATTTCACACAATACTTCTGATTTTGTCTCATTTTATGTCCTTTCCCTCATTAACTTTTTTTTGTGGTAAACGAGGAGTACAGTAGTCGATAATGTCAGTCATTAGTTTTCTAGTTCTCATTGTTTAGAAAATGTATGCCCATGCAACATCTGTTTTTAACTTTAAGTGAATACAGGTTGCCTGGCACTTAAGGCTTTTAGTTGGTAACAAACTGCTTCCTGTAATCAAAAGTCCAGGGTTTAATCCTTCAATCTCTATTTGACTAGTGTGTGACCTTAAGCAAGCCACTTAACTAGAGGTGGTCCTGGGTCACCTCTAAAAAGAAACAGTTTCTCCAGTGGGTTTATCTGGTTAACAAATTGATAAAATAATATTTAAAATGTACTCCCCTTTTATTTTTGTCTTTGTCCAGAATTCTTAAGCAAAGACATTGATACATATTTGAGTCTGTTCCTTCTAACATTTGTGACTTTCTGGCAAGTTGTTGCGGACTGCGGTCACTAAATAATGACAGGCATGTGAGTTTTAGACTTTGTATCCTTTGGAAACTCCCTGCAAAAACAAAGCTTGTTATTCTAGCAATTTTCTAAGTATAAGAGAAATGTTTAAACTCCTCTTGATTTTGGGTTTTTGTCTCTGATTCTTGAGATAAGAAGCTGAGAAGGTCAAAGGTCAGGGGGAGTTGCAGTGCTTTGTGCTATACAGGTCTGACACCAGCAATCTGAGATACATTTCTGGACTATTATGTATATATTTGTTCATTCATTTGATTGCAAACAAACACCAGAGTAGTATTCAGTCATATAACAGGCTGTAATTGATGGCCACACATGTGTGTGTGTGTGTGTGTGAGTATGAGTGTGAAGGTTCCTGTGTCCCTGAGTAATTCTTGTGTAAAGCAAGGAATCAATTGTAATGCAAATAAACCAGTGACCCAGTGGAAGGTGCACAGTGGAAAACACATGGAGGGAGTCAGACAAATGATGTCCAAATATTTAAATATTTAATAAAAATTTCGGCCTCATTTGTCTGACTCCCTCCGTGTGTTTTCCACTGTGTACCTTGCACTGGGTCACTGGTTTATTTATATTATTAGTGTTTTCTTTGCGACCTCGCTTGTTTTACATGGTTTTAAAGACTCAATTTTAGTAAACAAGAGCATCATCATATGAGCCATGTCCTTGTTTTGTTGATTGTTGACTGTTGACAGCATGTTTATTATTTTGTTGTGAATAAACTAGACAGAATGAAGTTTGAGTTTAATGTTAATATTTTAACTATGAATACATTTTTAATTTAGTTTGTTTTTTGCAGGCACCTGGGTTTACAAAGCACTGTATTGGGTTACAGCAGTTTGCCTGGCACTTAGTGCAGATAAGTAAGGCCATGAGCTGTTTTCTGTAGTGCAGGGTTTGTTTCCCTCAGTCTTTGTTTATTGTGTGACAGTGACCAAGTCACTTCATCAGACAAGTTTAACTGGAGATCCCAGGTCTATTAGCCTGCCTGGGACCCCATTTGACCATGATCTAGCTCTGCCTCAGTGGTAAGATTTTGTTAAGCCAAAGTCAAAGAGATTTGCATATTTTGATTGTTTTGATTTTTAGGCTGTTATGGGTGACTGGAATAGGTGTATAGCTATTAACATAACAGGAAATCATTGTGATACAGTTAATTAAAACAATCAAAACAACATCCTGTTGAAAACTAATCACAGCTAATAAAAAATGACTATGTCAGAAACAAAAACAAACTGTACACAGATTACATGCATTACTAAAAACAAAACTACATACTCAAAAAATGCAAAATGACATCAGTTAATAATGCTATATATAGCAACTGCTTACCAAACCTCCAACATACCACTAAAGAAACTTACCAGTGATCTCAGTATCCCCTCCTACTTCCAAAGTAGCAACCATAACAACTCAACTACTACAAATGGGTTTAAATTTTGTATATGCCCCAATTCCAGAGCAACAAACATAACAATTCAATAACTACAAATGGTATTAGATGTATATCTCCCACTTCTAGAACAAAAAAAGCACAACAATTCAGTTACTGCAAATAGCATTACATTTTGTGTATCTCACACCAGCACAAAAAACTCTGTGACTTAAAATTAGTTTTCAACAAGTGGAGGCTTTGCTTCCACACCCCTGATGTGGAAATTTTGGCTCCACACCCCTTACCTTGTACAAATACGAACTGAGTCTAACTCCAGACTCACACATTAAACCTCATTAGTGAAAAATCCCTTTAGTAGGCATACTCATCACCCCATAAATAATATACATTTATTTACACAACTACGAAGTGAAAACACCATTTAACTGGAATACTTGACTAAAGTCAACATCAGAAGGCCCCACTCAATAAAACAGTCTAATGACAAAATGAAAATATTTTATATTCAGTGAAAGAAGTTTCCCTTAAATGCTTAATTCTTGATTGAGATATGCCATTTAGGAGAGGTGCAAACTAATCTTGCAGTTCCAAAATGCTTTGCTGTTTTTGGCAGTGTTGCAAGTGTTTGTCTCCAAAGAAATAGACATTTGTTTTGAATGAGCTTTACCATGTTCTTTGGCAATGTTTACATTAGATGAACTGCTTCTAAATAATTAATGGTCATCTGTATACAAAGTAACCTTGATACACGTAATGTTTAATGTTAGTGTGCTTATGCTAACAGAAAAAGTAACGGGCTTAACAAGGAGTCGTTGAATACCTAAATGATAAATAAGGTGGGTGATAAGTAAACCAGCTATCCACACTGTTTAAGATACCCTACTGGACAGGTGGCTGGTAATCTGTAATGTGTATATGAAATCACAATTCAGTTTATTCAGTTCTAGTGGTAGTGAAACCTGGTACAAAGACTTACAGAGACCTACAAAATAGTGTTGTGGTCATGCTTTGTTCTCTATATCTGCTAATAACAAAAGTCAGTGTTAGGATGTCTCAAGTTATTTTGGACAAGCCTAAACACACACACTGAGCCTCAGAAAAAGGCCCATGTCATTCAGATGAGGCATTGTTTGAACAGCTACCACCATCTCAACCACTTTCAGAAGATATGGGAGAAATGGATTTGGCTAAAGTTCTCCATGCCATATTTTGGATTTCCCCTGTAGACAGGGATAATGACAATGGCCTGTTTCCAGAGGTCAGGCACGTATCCTTAGGAGATGAACAGATCAGCTTCATGAGTTACTGGCATCACAAAGAATGGTAAGTAGGCCTTGTTATATCTGGGGAAAAGCCAGATGGTGCTGGCATGTCATGATATAAGGAGTATCTTAACAGTTACAAATGTTAACAGCTTCTTTTGTAAAATGTGTAAACTAAATGTTTCATGAGGGGTGCTGTATAATAGGGCTGCACTCCCTTTGTAGAAGAATGTGATTATCATTTGTGGCAGTCCACAGCTGCATATACTCACCAACATGTTTCACAAATAATTTGGGTTTACTTTCTAGCTAATTACTGATATCAGTAGTTTTTATTTCTGCCTTTGAGTAAAGATATTTCCAAAATGTCCTAGGAGAAAATAAAATGTATTTTTTTAATTTTCTCCCTGATGAATTCAGCTATGTTATCTTTGAATAGTTGATTACATTTGTCTCTTATTTTAATTTAATTTAGATAGCTGGTGATATTGCATTTTATGTTTCTACAATGCTCAGATATTCACTTCTAACTTTTAATAGGGACTTTACTTCAGACATTACAATAATGTTGAGTTACATCTTACTTTCCTTATCACTTAGACAAGTACTTCCATGAAGACAAATGAGTGAATTTTGCAGGACTTTTCTGGTGTGTTCGGCAAAGCAATTCACTGGGCGGGAGGTAGCAAATTTATCAGGTACTTGTGTATATATTCAGCATCATTTTGTGCAGTTTTGACTTTCTAGTTAATCTTCAGGACACCAAGTGATGTTACAAAACCATCGGTGAAGGATCTGTAATAGACTGTTGGGGGGATGATGTATCTATTAGTTAATAAAATCCTAAAATAACAGTCATTTTAGACTGGATATAAATCTCTGCTATAGTGAATTCCATTGACATAGTTAGTAATTAGCAAGTCAGATACTGAGATTCTGCCCTTGAGTGGTGCAAGGCAAGTTGTTTCACACATGAATTGAGTCAGATTGTAATCTATAAGTGTGGATTTGAAGAAAGACTAGTGCTTAGAGCACCAGAACACATTAAATTCACACACCAGCTCTGTGGTATAGAGAGATGAAGCCCTGTTTATGACCGTGATAACCCACTTTTGAGTAGCAGCAGAGACACTGGAAGAACAAGGCAGGAGGAGGTAGAAGTGAGTGATTCATCCATTTTGGGGTGAAGAAGAGATAGATGCTTGGCAGGTGTGCCCCTAAGTAAGCAGAGGCTTACATTTTAGCCATAGACAATGGTGGAGGCAGGAGCATGGTATCTCAAACCAGTGAGAGCAGCACTCAGGAGGCATATTTCCTGTGTTTGCATGTGCGTGTGTGCATGTGTGTGTCTGTGTGTAAGCGGGACATGTCAGGGGAGGGATACTAGACACCCCATGGTGATGCTATCATTATCACCTACGAATAATATTGTGTGGGGAGTTAAAGTCTGACTACTAATGTCCCAGCTGCTCAACCTTGCAAAGGCTTTGTGACTGCAGAATCTTAAAAGCAGGTCAAGAGAAGAGGTGGCAGCAGGGATTGAGCCAGGGTGAGAATCTCTAGAATCAATGGTATTCCCTTCCACCTGGTGACTTGAAGCCCTCTCCTGTGGGTTCCATTTGGCTGCTAGTTCGCATGGCCCATTGAACAGGTGGAGCCACAACAGGCTGAATGGTCCTTGGATGGCTGCTGTACTAGCAACCATCATGGCCACCTGGATGATAGCCCCTCTGACCAGCCCTTCTCTGCTGGCGATACACAGTATAAGGCAATAAATGAGACTGATTCTTACTCGGGGAGGCTTGATGACCTGCAGGTATGGAGGCAAAAAGTCATCCAAAAAATATGGAATAAGTGTAATTAATAAGAAAAGTAATTTCAGTAAGTATGTTATTCAGGCAGGAGTATTGAAGACATCAGCAGAATAAGACTGAAACTACATTTTCTGGGGGTGGATGGGTTCCTTAGGAAGAATTCAGTAAAGGTCAGTGCCCTTAATATACTTCACAGGTAAATTGAGAAAACATAGTACTTTATTATAAATAAGCAGCCATGCGTCTCCATCTATTTTTTTTACCTGACCTGTTCTTTGGACGCATTGCAGATTTTAAGATTAACATAGAGATGATGTCAGTTTTTTAGTCATAAGTTAAATTATTTATTTAGAAATTATGAATTATGTTCCAGAGTCCATCTTGAAGAGAAGTGTATTTGTTTCTTATTCTCCCGCTGTCAATCTGAGCAACTCACCTTTGTTTTTAAGGCTTATAAGAGGAGTAGGTATAAATATGAAGAGGAAAGGTTTGAAAAGAGATTTTCCTGAAAGTTAGAAAAGCAGTAGTGCTGAAGACCATAGTCATTAGTAAAGGAGGTGACAAGGGAAAGTACGTAACTGGGTAACAATGGAATTGCATTCTGTTATATAAATGTACCTGGCATCATTGCCTCACAGTAAGAGATTCTCCAGTTTGGTTCTTGGCCAAGATGCCTTCTTAGCAGAGACTACTTGACCACCCTCATTCTCATGAATTTTCTCTGGGTACTCCAGTTGACAGCTGCTGTTCATGGGGTCTCTATGGGAGTTGTATGCAATCTGGCTTCACTGAATGGATATGTATGTCATTCCCTGAGATGGTTAAGGAAAGGTGGTGGATGATCTGGACTACTCTGGGTTCTTGTGTCATTCCTTGAGATGGTTAAGAAAAGGTGGTGGATGATCTGGACTACTCTGGGTTCTTGTGTCATTCCCTGAGATGGTTAAGGAAAGGTGGTGGATGATCTGGACTACTCTGGGTTCTTGTGTCATTCCCTGAGATGGTTAAGAAAAGGTGGTGGATGATCTGGACTACTCTGGGTTCTTGTGTCATTCCTTGAGATGGTTAAGAAAAGGTGGTGGATGATCTGGACTACTCTGGGTTCTTGTGTCATTCCTTGAGATGGTTAAGGAAAGGTGGTGGATGATCTGGACTACTCTGGGTTCTTGTGTCATTCCTTGAGATGGTTAAGAAAAGGTGGTGGATGATCTGGACTACTCTGGGTTCTTGTGTCATTCCTTGAGATGGTTAAGAAAAGGTGGTGGATGATCTGGACTACTCTGGGTTCTTGTGTCATTCCCTGAGATGGTTAAGGAAAGGTGGTGGATGATCTGGACTACTCTGGGTTCTTGTGTCATTCCCTGAGATGGTTAAGAAAAGGTGGTGGATGATCTGGACTACTCTGGGTTCTTGTGTCATTCCTTGAGATGGTTAAGAAAAGGTGGTGGATGATCTGGACTACTCTGGGTTCTTGTGTCATTCCTTGAGATGGTTAAGGAAAGGTGGTGGATGATCTGGACTACTCTGGGTTCTTGTGTCATTCCTTGAGATGGTTAAGAAAAGGTGGTGGATGATCTGGACTACTCTGGGTTCTTGTGTCATTCCTTGAGATGGTTAAGAAAAGGTGGTGGATGATCTGGACTACTCTGGGTTCTTGTGTCATTCCCTGAGATGGTTAAGGAAAGGTGGTGGATGATCTGGACTACTCTGGGTTCTTGTGTCATTCCCTGAGATGGTTAAGAAAAGGTGGTGGATGATCTGGACTACTCTGGGTTCTTGTGTCATTCCTTGAGATGGTTAAGAAAAGGTGGTGGATGATCTGGACTACTCTGGGTTCTTGTGTCATTCCTTGAGATGGTTAAGGAAAGGTGGTGGATGATCTGGACTACTCTGGGTTCTTGTGTCATTCCTTGAGAGGGTTAAGAAAAGGTGGTGGATGATCTGGACTACTCTGGGTTCTTGTTTCCTGCTGAATACAATCAGTAAAGAAGAAATGCTGGTCATAGTAGTTGGTATCAGAACACCTGGACAATACTTCAGTAAGCATTTTAGGAAACATGACTGGAGCCATTACTCAGCCAGCTGTTGAGATATTTTGACCTAAAGAAGTCAAGTTAATGAGAAGCATCAAAGCCATAAACAAATATTTTCATAAATATTAGTAAAGAAAGACAGAAAGCTATCTGAATGTGGATTTTATAAACAGAAAGTAAAATTACAAATGCCATTAAGTTCATGCTATAATATTTTTCATATTCTCAGGACTGGTATTTCAGTCATGTTTTTTTTTTTTACTTTAAACTGATAATTGTGGGCGCTCGTAGTTAAGTCATGTGTGCGTTTCTAGAATGAGCTGTGGTAGAGCTATGTACTAGTGACTAAAATATGTTGACATACAGAGTCAAATCACTACAGGCCCATTCACTTTGTACACTTAACACACAATCCTGTCTGTGTAGCACCCACATTTTCTTCCCATGTCTGTATGGGGTTTCTCCTTGTACACCAGTTGTGTTCAACCTCCCCTCCACCACCCCCCAAAAAAAAGCATTCTACTTTAAGCTGTTCATACATAGATGGGATAATACCTAGTATGACAAAACTTTACCAGAAATTAGAATAATTAGTACCTTGAGAGTACAACGGTTATCATCCAACAACAAAGCAGGCCTAGATCCAGAGGTGGGTTTAGTGGCTGCCACCTCACCTTTTCCTGCACAAGTGTTCATACTGTAGAAAATGAACATAAATGAACAAAAGAAAAATATTAGCACAAAAGCAACACTGTAATGTCATATCACACGATCTCCAGCAATACACAGCATACACCCGATACCTGAAGAACCTACTTCTCTTCTATGGTAGGCCAGTCAATCCACTTCATTTTCTTGTGGTGCTGCAAAACAGAAACAACATCAAAACATTTTAGCATATCCCTGCCAAAGGAAGTAAAAAACAGATGAATTTAGAAGTCCTGTATGGCACTGCCAATGCAATACAAAGCAACTTACAAAAAACATGTGGCTCTCCCTCAATTTCTTTTTTCCACTGGTAGAGATGGTCTGCATGGCACCTCCATAGTTCATTACATTTATGCCAGTACTGCTCACCATACTGAGGGATGCTTATGTTACCATTAAACTTTCAGGCAAGCTGCCATTATTCATTCAACTTATACAGCAGGACTTCATATCTGCCCAACAGGTGGTCCTGGTTGTTCTTGTGGAGAAGGTGCAGGAAAATCCTTCACTTCTTCTAGCACAAAGCTGAAGCTCTTCCATCAGTAGTTCCAGAACAAGCGATGGCCATTCTACAGGTGTGACTCAGGAGAAAAATGTATGAGCACAGCACATGGCCATATGTAGTAAACACCATGTCATGTGTAGCAATAGGCAATATGACATCATGATGGATACTGACAGTAGCACAAACAGAAATATGTACATAATGTGGAGCATTTGACCTGCCTCCATACATGGTAGCATGATACTAACAGGCAGTACACTATCCACCCAAGATATCAGTGAGCTTCACAGTTGAAGAAGCACAGCCCAGGAATCAGCAACATGCTATAAAAGGCCACACAGCATGGTCAGTCTACTGCATAGCTCAATGCCAGAAGTTGCACATTCATTAGGATGATCCATCTGACAATGCAAGGGTAGACACAGGCCCTGTAACACATTGTAGGGCTTATAATGCATCATGTTATAGTCAAATTCAGAAGCATTCTCTCTGTGTTACCTCATTTACATAACCACTGCACTACAGGACTTGTGTTAGTGCAATAATAGGTGCAGTCACCACTGCGCCAATAACAGCATTACTTTGAGCAACTATAATCTTCAGAATTCTGGAATAAAGCAGCACTGCACTCAACAGTTGGCAGCCCAACTGCAGACAGGAGTTGTAATACGGGAGTACTGGTGTACAACACCCATGCATGGGCCAGACACAGAACAGGGAGATATACTGTTTGTGGGAGGAATGCTACATTTTTAGGAAGACCTGGACACCTCCAAGTCCTTTCTGGGAGGATGTGCTAGCACAATGTACAAAGATGTCTGTCCCTAGTTAAGTTGTGGGAAGCCACATTGCCAGAGTCAGCTGTGTAGTCATGAGGGGTAACACCACATAATAGGGAGAATGAGAAAAAAATAGACTAAGCTAAAAAATGCAGGATAGTGTAACATGGAAGGGAGAAGGAGATTCAGACTAGAGATAATGGCCCAGGCTGCAGAGATGTGCAGATGTGGGTCATCTTCTGTGAGGTCCAGTGGGATATAACCTACAATATAGGCCTCATAGCCTATGTGGCCTACAGCCCACAGCTTATATTCAGTGGTGTATATGTGGTGCAATTGCCTGGTACACTGATGTGCCAATACTACAAATGTCATGTCACCTGCACATCTGATGTCAGTGGCCTCTGATAGGGGACAGGGATCATGTTTATGTACAAGTAGTGATCATACTTACATACTGTGGTTACAACTAACAACTTGGGACCAAAAAAGTATCAAAGGCTGGAGAATTTCACCTTAACAGAGACAGAGGTGGTCTTGCAAGCACTGAACACCAATAAGTGGACGCTGGAAAAGGACAAGAATGGCAAAGTCTTCCAGACTCAGGTGTGACACAGCCTGTTGCATGATATCATTGCTGTTGGTAGCTATAACAGAAAAGCACTACAAGTTCAATATAGGGTGATTGTTATGATCCTATGAGTATGAAGCAAGGTATAAGCCATCACCAGGGGCAGAACTGACACAGAGAAAGAATCACCTACACACAGCAACCTTACTAAGATGGAGGATTTCATTTTACCCCATCTGGAGAAGTTAATGCACATTTATTCCATACAGGAGGAGGCTTGGATGTAATGGCTAGACTGATGGGGCATTGTGTATATCTGTTAGGGACACAGCAAGTTGATATGCCCATGTTCCAGTACCATAGCACACTGGCTCACTACTATCAATGCTATAGCAATGTCTAAAGTGTACAGCTGTCCTCCAGGTACATTAGGGATCCAACAGATGTAACCCACTCCACAAGGTATGCATGTGTCCTTTGACTTTGTACATACAGTAGAGAGTCAATTATCTGAACTAACTGGGACCTAGGGCAGTTCGGATAATCAAATTGTTTGGATAATCAAACATATAATTGAACTGGGTAAAAAACTTCTAAAATCTTGTTTTTTTCTGTATGCAGGAATATACGTTTCAACCATTCGGTGATTCCAATGGACAATAAAGAATATTTTTCACACACTACCTGGCTACACGCTCAAAAAACATGGTCAGGCAAATACATATAATGTTTACATTTTCAGACTTTATGATTTTTCCCACCCAAAAACTTTGGAAGGCTGGTTCTGATAACTGACTATTCTGATAATCGACATTCAGATAATTGACTCTCTACTGTACTTGGCATGTATTGCTTGAGGTTTCCACAGGGTGGTTGAATGTCATCTATGTCTCACCATAGCCACAGGCTTCTCTCTCTCTCTCTCTCTCTAACTCTCTCTCTGCTTTTACAGGTGTCACTGGTGTAGGATTAAGTGCAACTAGAAGGAATATGCTTGATGTCAGTGCATCTGCAGTGCCTGATGATGGTGGCAGCCTGCCCATAGCACAGTTGGACAACACAGTAATACCATCAGCAGCAATAATAGTAGAGGGCTCACTGCCATATATATCTACAGATATGTTTGAGAGGGCATCAGTGCCCACCCTGAGTCCATGTTAGGACGGGTGGTGCTATCACCTCAGAGTTCACACCCAGCACATGGGAGAGGCACTTTGTTGACCCAACTCATTCCCAGACCTGGGTGTCTCATTGGACATAAATCAGCAGATGTGCAAGTCAGTTATTCAGGCACAGAGCGACAGATGTCACTGATAGCATGTGAAAGCTAATCAGTGTGATAGGCAGCACACAGGATGCCATATGTAAGGGCCAGTAATGCCTGCATAATGACATGTTACATAGGGACTGGGAGTACAGACACATCCTGAAGGCAGAAGAGGGCTACTTGGCATTTATTATGACTACAATGATGTTTGCTACTGCTCATGGAGGCCAAGTCAGAGGCCATCTGTATAGTCCACTGTCACGGAACAGGCCTCAATGGCAGTCCTTCACCACTTCATTTCCCATTTCACCTGCTGCACTTCCCAAAGGTACTGCTATCCTTAGGCATGAGCATGCCCACATTCACAGCCGATGCCCCCCTGGCTCCACTGTGGGTACAACCCACAGCACCAGTCAGACTTACACAATCCTACACTATATATTCCCTCTGGAGGTGTCCGTTACGCACTGTCTGATGGGGACATCTGTGGGGGCATGACCACTGTACACCCCACAGCAGAGGTGGAGCTAGCTATTTAGGTGCCTGGTGCCATCCCCAATCTGGTAAGCTCAACTCTAGTTGAAAAGTAAAAAAAGTAGTCCTTGAGAGAAAAAAAATTAAGCTCTGGCAAGCAGCTGCTACAGTCTACAATAACTAAAGCACTCTTCACTGAGGCAGGACTTACTGGAAAAAAAACTTTCTTTTAAACTGTAGCACACTGCATGCCTCATCTGCAGCAAGCAGCTGCTATAGTTTCTACCACACATTACAAGCTAAAGCAATTCATTTATGATCACAGATGCAATGCTGGCATTTATTTCTGAATTGCACTGAAGAACAATCAAGATTTGCCAATTGCATCCCTTAACAGTTTGCACCTGGAACAGCTGCCCCCTTCTGCCCACCATAGCTACAATACTGTCCCACACAGCTGGTGCCAATAATTGCTACTGTCATTCCTTAGGCACCACTGTGTATAACCCCACAGGGCCAGCCAGTCTAATTCCTGTAGTTCCACATCATCCATGCCATCTGGTGGTGTGCAGTGTGCAGCATCTCAATGAGGCCATCTGCATGGATGTGGCCACCCACTGTGTACCACCACTTGTTGGGTCACACCAGGTTGTACATGCTCATAACGCACCACACTATCTTCTACACTGAAGGCCTCTCATCGTGATACTGCAGAGGCATCCAGACCATCTAGTCAACACCCCCCCCCCCCCGGAAGCTTCAGTTAATCTCTTAACAGTCTGCTGTCTGACTCCCCCTGACTAGTCAACTGCTTGTCAGGCTAACAAATCCATCTACCTTCACCCATCCACCTTTGATAGTGGTATTGTACCCCCACAAACACTGTTCCCCACCTCAGCTATGCAAATGATGATGCCTATGCCCTGCCCCCCTACTCTCTTGCATGGGGTAAGGAATGTCTAATATACAGCATGGCCAGACAATGAGCTGGACTGCAAAGACTGAGTATAGTAATGGTGGGAAATATCATAATATGTTCGATATGGTAGAAAATCAGGTGAGCATTAATATGAAAAGAAAAAACAAGAAATTGGAAAGGGATGAGAAAGAATACAACAATAATTTAGCATACCCACTTCCCAAAACTTATTTGTCCACCCCTAGGCAACAACATGTACTTGAAGACAGGCAGACTGTTAATGGAGCAGCAAGAGGCTTTAATTAGTGGAAACAGGAAAAGTTTTGCAAGGAATAATCATGAAAATGATGAGGTATTTCATGGGGGAACACACAGAATTAAGAAGGTCAGAAAGAATTTCTAACAGAAATAAGAATAAACAGAATTTTTTTTTAGTTCAACCCCACCTGGGACAAACACGAGAAGCGGGGGGGGGGGCAAAGGGTATTGGGGCAAGAACCAGAAAATGAACTAACAGTTAACAATGTAGAGATGGGCAGTATTATTACTGCTTTTGGGGGAAAAAATGATGAGTTTTAAATGTTTTAATATTTTTAATTATACTGACATTCCCCTAACACAGACACACCTTACACTTTTTAAAAAAGGTTTAAAGTTTGTACCAGCTAAAAAAGCAGACTTAGCTGACACTTTAGCTGAATTCAAACTTTTTACAATAAAATTAAATCTCAAAATGTTTTTTTAAAGACAGCAACAACCCACTGACTGAACTTAATACAAAATAACAATATGAAAAAGAAAACGATATTTAACTCACCTATGCACCCTCTTATAGGGAACTATGAGAAGTGTTGTATGCAAGATATTTATCAATATTAGGAAACATCTAAAAAGAAAATGTATAATCTTAGTAAGGAAGAAATGGAACTGTTAAAAGAACTAAGACAGAATGACACGGTGCGAATAATGAAGCCTGACAAAGGGGGTGGGGTGGTGATGGTAAACAGTGAAGAATATGATTATGATATGCTATCATCCCTATATGACACCGACAAATATGAGATAGTACCCTTAAACCAAATTAACATAGCACAAGGGAAGGTACAATTATTTCTACATGATTCTTTATACCAGGGGGCAATTAATGAAGCAACACATGCATTTTTGGTTAACAAACATGTTGTCATTCTACAGTATTTGGAATTCACAAAATCCATAAGAATATTGACAAGCCCCCTTACAAACTAATAGTCTCAGCTAAGTATAGCATGACATATCCTTTAGCCATATTTGTGGATAGGTTGATACAAAAGACAATGAATGAGTATATTTTAAAAGACTCCTGGGATTTTTTTGTGAAAAATAAAACAGAAGTATTACTTAGATGAACCAAGTTTTTCAACAATAAACATGAGTAGACAGATGATCTGCTGTGGTGACCCCTAACCAGGAAAAGCCAAAAGATTAAGAAGAAGACATGGTGGACCTTTTCACTTCTATTCCACATGATGCAGGACTGTAACTGTTCCAAGATGCAGTGTTGGAAATGATTAATTTAAATGGTGCTACACTACTTAACTTTGTGATGGATGTTATAGAACTTGTTTTAAAGAACAACCATATGTGTCTTGGGAACAAATTTTTCAGATAAGTTAAGCAAGTGGTCATGAGTGTGAACTGTGCCCCAACCTATGCTAACCTAGTAATGTATTTATGGGAGAAACAGCATGTATTCATATTGGGCTTTGATCAGTACTAATTTGTTTATTTGTGATTTTTGGATAACATTTTTATTCTGTGGAAAACAACTGGTGAAATAAGGGATGAATTTGTAAAAGTAATGAACAACAATAATTCTTTTCTGAAGTTTACCTGTGACCATACAGATGATTGTGCAAACTAGATGTAACTATATTTAAAAACAAGGTAGAAAAAAATTTGGTTCAAAGCTATACAAAAAAACAACATTTCTAATAGTTACCTGGACTACAGAAGTCAGCACCCTTTCTACACTAAAAAGAACATAGTGAACGGGCAGATTGTACATGCAGCAAGAATGTGTTCAGATATTTCCTTATTCAAAATAGAGTTAGGAAATCTGATTACTATGTTCAAAGAAAGGGGCTATCCAGAGAGTTTGCTATTTGATATAGGAAAAAATATTTTGGATGAATGGGGTAACAAGTACACCCCTTTGCTGGGTACTAATGAAGAAATTGTAGTTAAAACTACCCCAGTTGACAATTTATTTCCAAATTTGATGGTTTTACAATACAGTGGGGATTCCACTACCTTGAGAGATATCATAACAAAAAAAAAATTGGGTAATGTTTAGAAGTGGTTCTGAGACACTTGACATTTTAGGTCAAAATCCTACTTTTCTGTATAAAACAGGGCAAAATTTGAAAAACTATTTTGAACATCCCAAAAATGTGAACAGTAAAATGATTAATGGAACTATAAATGTGGGAGATGTAATGATTGTAGTTACATCTTACAAAACAAAACAGTGTCTGTAGGTAACCGAGAACAGCATATTAGTTTGGACACAGAAATTGTGGCAGTTCTGGTCTTGTATACATTGCAACTTGCTCCAAGTGTAATGATTTTTATATTGGGAAAACTGTTAGGAATTTACGTAAATGTATATACGAACACTTGTATGCCATTAAAAACAAAAATGAGAACAATGCTTTATATAAGCATACTAAATATTGTGGCTATGATTCAAAAGTCCTATTTGGCATTTTGGAAAAAGTTAAAAGGGATGACAAGGGAAGCTTTTGGGAGAATAGAGTAGTGGACTATGAACTTAAATGGCAACTAAGGCTGAATGCAACAACTTTGCCTGGTGTTGAACATATATCTATTTACCTGTTTTAAAGAAAAGAGCAATGATTTTATAATGCATTTAGTGTAATGTTACTGTTTCTTTAAGGGAACATTGAATGAGCAATTCACATGATGATTTTAAATGCTATTTAAATGATGGTTTTATTATGAAAAATGGTTCTGAAGAAGTTCCTTTTGGGAACAAAAGCGCTTGACCATTTTTTGTTTTTGTATTAAAGTGTTATTTATACTACTACTACATCTTGTCTGGACCTTATTGGGAATTATCCACCTCACTGGCTTGTTACTTGGTATAAGTTATTTTTGCCTTCAGGTACACACTGCTGTTTGGTTCTTGAGTATAGTAATGCATGCATCAGTTTTATTCTATGTTGTCTCTATCATTTCCCATAGCTATGGTCCAGATGCCACCTCCTTGCAGTGATGCACCAGTATTTTGCCTACCTCAGCATCATATTTAATTCCAGTGCAGCAGATTCCTTTGACTCCTAACTCAGCACCTCTAATGGTGTGGCAGTGCTGTAGTTGGTTGCATATACTCATTCTGTGCAGCATGATACATACAATAAATATCTTGCTGCTTGTCTGTAGAGTGTACTGTAAAGCACTACCAGAGGCATCTAGGCAATGGAAGCAGGCCTATATCACTCAGAATACATCCACAATGATGTTGTGAGTCTATAAAAGTGTAGTGTTGTATGTCATCTCCACCATAGTTTGAGGAGTGCAGATAGGTGCCATTAGTAACAGCTCCAGGATATGTCTGAATCACATGTGGTAAATAAATTTCTCTGCATTGCAGAACCACCTGCCAGCTAACAGAATGAAAGCCCTTCTGGTTGATGTACTGGATGCAGTGTGGAGCAAGTGGGACTGTGATTGAAATGTGGGTGCAGTCAGTGACCCCAGAATGTCAGGGAAATGGGATGTGCCTTAGAATGCCTGCATGTGGTATTTCTCTCCTCTGCTTTCTGTGCAAACCACATATGCTTCTTCACATACTGCAGCATCAAATTTGGGAAATGGTGAGGGATTCATGAAGCCAAGACCTGCAAAACCTCTACTGTGGCCCCTGTTGGAGATTGAACAATTTCTGTAATTAGGATGGTTAATGGTACACAAACCTTAGTGTTCACCAGGATAAGCATTTCAAGCAATCTGTGGGATTCCATGTGTGGAAGGTACATGCTTCAAGCTTCCCTATGGTGTCTCCACCCACACACTATGTCCCTGTCATAGAGTTAACGGTAAGTCAGTTGCAGCACCTGTCTGCAATGAAGTGGGCTTTAGTATGCAATGCTAGGGTCACTGGCTGTAATATCAGATGCTAACAAATGTTGTTCACTAAGAAAAAAAATATTACTTCTAGCATATTGATGTGGATGCTGTTCATTGAGAAATCACAGTGCTCAGAGCAGCTGCTCACTGCAGGTCATAGCGCTACTTTTAGCTGTTTATGAATTACTTAGCCATGTCTGATGTCATTATTTGCATATGAGATTATCCTCATTTCTATAATATCACTCATTTCCAGGTCATAATGCAGTCATTTACACATGATGCATACCCCACTATTTTCTCAGTAACACAACTGCACTACTTGTGTGTCTATTACACCCTCTCCAAGCATGCTGCCAATCATAATCATGCTGTTTTGTCTAACACATATTGCTATTTGTTTCTCAATACTGCCCATGAGATGATATATATCTATCTCTCGTTTATATATATATATATATATATAGAGAGAGAGAGAGAGAGAGACACACACACAGACACACACACACACACACACACACACACACACACACACACACACACACACACACACACACACAAACACACACACACACACATATATGCATATACACATGTATTCTGGAAAAATAAACAGTACTAACACCAGCTGAACAGGGAAAAAATATCTTCATTTATTTGTGACCAAACACTACACAGAATAAAATCCACCAGCAGCTTTGAGTTCTCTTTCATGGTCTCTATATTTCTATATGCGTGTGTGTGTGTGTGTGTGTGTGTGTGTGTGTATATATATATATATATATATATAAATAAATATATATATATATATATATATATATATAAAATACACGTGCAGACACACTCTCACACACACACACACACAAATATATATATATATATATATATATATATATATATATATATATATATATATGTCAAAAACACCGTAAATAAGAAGAAAAATAACTATAAACTTGAAAACTTCATAAAAGATGTAATAATAAATATGCTGACTGTAGAAAGGCTCAAAGACAGGGATATAAGCTTTCGGTCTTTATTGTTAACAGAACTTCTTCAGAATAAAGGACAGTTAAACAGAATGTACACTTTTAAGAGATAAAATGGAACATGTGAGCATGCATTAACCAATATTATACAACGACCCCACCCATTAATATTCCAAAATGTGCACGCTGATTGGTCAGCGTGCACGTTGTAAATCAAAGACTTATACTAATGGAAAAAGGTCCAGTTGCCCGGACTTTTTCCATTAGTATAAGTCTTTTTTTTTTTTTGGACAGCAACGGAGAACGGAAGGGCTTTGTTGCTGTTATCTCGCTATGTTAAATGAGTTTAACATAGCGAGATATCTTAAAAAAAAGCAACAGAGATCTTCCTTTCTCTGTTGCTTTTTTTAAAGCTGTCTCGCTATGTTAAACTCTTTTAACATAGCGAGACAAGTTTTTAAAGCAACGGAGATCTTCCTTTCTCCGTTGCTTCCACATGCACAGTTCTGATGTACTCCATAACCATATGCATGTGCAGTACATCAGAACTGCCACAGAATACTGGACAGCAAGGAGGCATTATACAATGCCATTATTTAAGAAAAGTAAGTATTTTTTTTTCTTAAATAATGTCATTGTATAACAGCAATAACCCACTTCTGGGTGTGGGTAATGCTGGATTTACCCACGGTTGTCTTTGTTTGGCCACTCGGGCTTCGCCCTTGTGACCAAACCACACCAACTGTGGGTAAATCCAGCATTACCCACACCCAGGTGTGGGTTATTGCTTAAGTAAGTGATAACAGGCAACAAACTACTGCAATAAGGAATAAAACCTTAATGCCGAGTGTAACGTCTGAGGATCGTTCATCACAAATGCCGGTAAACATAGAGAATTCAGCACTGAATAGTGGAAACCTCACACAACTTATCCTGATTTTGTCTCAAAACGTCTCTCAATTGCAGGAGACCGGGGATAGTTTAAAATCCAGTACTGTTTCTGGGTCCAAAACGGGTTCCTATAGCAACAGGGAACTAGGTATTAAAAACACTTGTGACCGTTCATTTCCAGGAGTTTTTAATTCCGGTTCGGCTTCAATGACCCAGGCGGAGATACTGTGTGGGCAAGAAAAACAAACAGTAGGAGAAATTAACGATGTACGTAATGTAAGAGACTGGTTAAGCATGGACAATTTCTCTTTTACTGGACATAATTCACATGTGAATAGAGGGAATTTAAAAAATGAACTTAAGGACTTTGATTCAATGGTTTTAAAGGTGCATAGCCTTCAATGTGATAATGTTTATTTGAAGGAGTCTCTGTGTAAAAAAACGAGTACCAAAAGGGCTCTGTATGTTTAAATTTCCTAACGGGTTATTAAAAAATGATGTTGAATGTGATAACTTGATTAAAATGTTTGATAGACATGGTTTTGAACTAATGGAGTTCATTATAAAAATGAATGCTAAGAAAATTGACAAACTGCTAAAAGAAATGAATAAGCTGAATAATGAAATTACTAATGATGTGCAATTTAATGAAAATAATGGGTGGTATGAGGGTATTTTTGATAATGCAAAAAAGCAAACAGATTTAAATATGAAAAGGAAGACGAACAAACTATTTAGAGATGAGACTGAGTATGAGGGGAGGATGGCCAAACCTTTCCCTAAGTCGTGTTTTACTTACAATAATGATGCACAAGGTACATGAGATCAAGGGAGACATTTTGTTAACACAGGGAACAATGCTGATAATAACTATGTAGAACATGAACATGATACAGATGATGAAGAATACCCACCTTTAAGGACATCAGAACAGCGTATTAATAAAGGTAATGGCTACAATTATAATAATCAGAATTTTTTAGGATGGCAGGGGGGAAGGGGGAGAGGACAAACCTCCCGAGGGCAGGGTTGGAGGAGGGGGAGCTACAGCAATCAAATAATACTGGTTCTGTCAGTATAACTGTTGGATTTGAAGGTAGACTCCTAAGCAGTGGATGGTTTAACATTTATAATTATACTAATGAGAGCATTAGACACAAGCATTTTTCATTGTTAAAGTAGGGAATGAAGTTTATTCCAGTTAGAAAGGAGAACGTGTCTCAAACTCTTTTGGAATTGAGGAGTTATACAAGGAAACTGAATTTGAAATGTATTTTTAAAGACACAGATAAAAATATCAATAATTTATGGGCTCCCTCCACTACTATGTTTAAGAAAAAGAGTTGTTACAATCCCCTGTTATACCCTGCAATAGCATCCTATGAGGAAGTATGTACACAGGAAATTTTTAAGTTATATTCCACAAACAAGAGGGATGAGTATAATTTATCTTTGGACGAAGGTAAAGTTTTGGAAAGCATCAGGGGTAATCCTGAAATTAGAGTTATGAAGCCTGATAAAGGGGGGGGGGGTTGTTTTAGTCAATAAAATGTATTATGACTGTCGGATTTCTGCTCTATTGCATGATGAGGAGAAATATGTGGTTGCCTCTAAAAATGAAATTAACATAGCACAAAAGAAAATTAGTTTAATGTTAGAAAATAGTTTATTTCAAGGAAGTATTAATAAAGTCATTTTCAATTTATTGACTAATAAATGTCCAGTTATACCATTAACTTTTGGTATTCTGAAAATACATAAGGACATTTTTGACCCCCCCCTTACAGGCTTATTATTCCATCCCGATATACTATGACCTATTCATTAGGCATATTTGTGGATAGGTTAGTGAGGGATGCTTTGTTGCCTATTGATTATATTTTAAAAGATTTGTGGGATTTCCTTACACGTTTTAAAAAGGAATTATATGATGATGATTGTACGTTTACTACTATTGATGTTTGTGACCTTTATATATCTATACCACATGATGTTGGGTTAGAATTATTGTGTGAAAAATCTTCTTTAAATAACACCCTTTTAAATTTTATGTTAGCTATGGACATTATACTGAAAAATAATTATTTTTGCTTTGAAGGGGAGTATTTTAAACTGAACTTAGGGGTTCCCATGGGTTCAAGTTGTGCTCCTTTATTTGCCAATTTAGTTATGTTTAGTTGTGAGAAAAATAATGTGTTTTGTACTGAATTTGGAAGTAAATGGAGTATGTATTTAAGGTTTTTGGACAATATTTTTATTATGTGGAAGGGAAATGGGATAGGTGAACAGTTTTGTGATTATATAAATAATATTTGTGATTATTTTAAGTTCACCTCTATACATAATAATGAAACAATTAGTTACTTAGACGTGTCTATTAGTAAAGACACTATTTTGAAAGAGTTCTCATCCACTTTCTATAGAAAACCGACATTCTCCAATGATTATTTGGAATATAGTAGTCGCCACACATTCTATATGAAAAAGAGTATTGTTAAGGGCCAGTTCATCAGAGTGGTTAGAAGTTTTCTTCTTTAAATAGTGTCATTAGGGAGATGGACGTTTAAAAGGGTATTTTTTATGATAGAGGTTATCCTAAAAAAATGGTTCTTGAAATGTATAATTTAGTGAAAAATAATTGGGGTTTGAGATGTACCCCTTTATTAGGAAATACCATTGACACTAATAAGGAGGAAATAAGGCTAAAAGAGAATGAAAATAGTATGGTCCTGACTAATGGGGTTACAATAAAAAAGTTTAGGAGATTTTAAGTAGAAATTGGATTTGATTTAGGGCAAATAATGAGCTTCAGGTTGTTGTGGGTGATAACCCTAGTTTTGTGTTTAAAACATGTGCAAATTTTAAATTTTTGTTTGAAAGACCAATTATGGTTAAAGGTATGTTGGATAAGGGCACAACATGCTGTGGTCATTGCAATTATTGTAAGTATATTTTAAAAGAAACAGTATTACACATTGGTGAATTTGGTATTAAGGTGAGGACAATTGTAGGCAATTGTTGCATGAAAGGTTTAGTTTATATAGTAGTTTGTCAAAAATGTTTTAATTTTTATATAGGGAAAACAGAAAGAACTCTCCGTAGGAGAATTTATGAGCACATTTATGCTATTAGACAGAAAAATATTAATAGTGCCCTTTCTAAGCATTTGGATAGTAATAGGGATTGCACTTACTTTTTATTTGGTATTTTAGAAATAGTTGAGATGAATCCAAGGGGGGGGGGGGATTGGGTAAACACACTTGAGAGAAAAGAGATGTTTTGGCAACTAAGGTTAAATGCATCCAATTCCCCTGGGATTATTGAACATGTTTCCATCATGCCATTTTTAAAGCACTGAGCACTTTCTCTGTAAGCTGTTTATATATATGTTTTATACATGTTTTTAAATACTAATGCAAGTTTTTATAATTATAGTATGTATAGAGTTGTTTAAATAATTAATTATTTGTATTTGAATGCTTTTCTTCTATTGGTGGTTGAAATGTATTTAAATGGCATTTTTTTAAATTGATTTATTGGTTCTGAAGAAGTCCAGTGTGTGCTGCACGAAAGTGCTTGACTATTGCTGGAATAAACAGAATTTTGGAATATATAAGTTTTACAAGTTTGTTCGTTAATTGCACCATTGGTCTGACTGGCAGGAAGGTTTTTTTATCTGTGAGTGTTTTGTTGCCTGCCTTGTACACCGTTTTGGTTTTTGTGAGTTTTTTTTTTTTTTTTTTATAACACGCTTTAATGAAAGCGCTTTTTTGATAAAAGCGCTTTCATTAAAGTGTGTTTGGTTATTATGGATTCGGACATTTGAGCAAACATCCTAGATCCATATATATATATATATATATGGTTCTACCTGACTTCGTCGACAGC